>NC_053154.1:310494848-310513887 GCF_016835505.1 Polypterus senegalus
ATATGGTGCTTGAAACAATAAAGACGATCAAGCCTTGCCATTGAAATAATCCCCCCATTCATCCTCCCCCATGTATATTGTCTGGTGCCCCATTTTTTTCGCCACACATCTTCCAGTCCCATCTCGCCACAACTCTCCTAATTCCTGGGCTGGTGTGTGCGGGTCCAGCCCGTTTTTTCTGTCTTTTGAGTATCAAGGGTGAATTAAAATCCCACCAGAACGAGGGGCTTCATTTGTACAACATTGTGTCAGCACACCCTCCCAAATTCTTAAAAGCGATTTTCTCATTCCATCATTGGTATACATTAATAAAAATAAAAGAACTGCCTTGAAATTTGACCGACTTTGAGCAACCTCCCTTCACTATTTCTTCAACATCACAAAGAACTACGTGAACATTCTTAGAAAACAGAATGGCTACTCCCGCACTAATATTTGTACCATTACTGTAATAAATGTCCCTTTCCAATCCCTACTCCCTCCCATTGATTTGTTTCTGTCTATATGGGTTTCCCGTACAAAGGTAACTTTTAAGTCTTTTTGCTTTATGAATTCAAAAAAAGCTACCTCTTATTATTACTTCTTCCACCATTAATATTTAAGCTTCCTACATTAAAGCAAGCCATGTTAAATGAAAATATAAAAAAAGTCAAAAAAACCACAGATCCCAGAATATACAGGATCTTGGGAAAAGGTGCAGTTGCCTCTCCATTACTGCTTATTTAGTTTGAACTGTTCTTCACCTGTGACAGATTCTTTAGTCTTAGAAGCTCTTTATCAGTAAACAAGACAGAAGAGGATTTTTCTTTTCTTAGGCTTTGTATTGAAGAAATAAAAAGTTGCACATCAGGAAAGTAATCGGTCACATCTACACCCCTTCTGCCCTCAGTTTCCACAAATGTTCTGATACTTTGAGCACTGTAACCCCCTACCTTTACATTCTTGTAGGTCAGACACAGTTGAACTATCCACATTTCCCCCCCGCCTCCTCGTCTCCCCACTCAGCCAGCCAGCTTTCACTGTCTGCCTCAGCTGAGCTGCCTGCCCTCGGGCGGGTCGGGGGGCGGGACCCTCGCCTTCCTCAGCAGCACAAGCGTAACATTACTGCGTTTTCCGTTCCTTCCTCCCCCCCAGCTTGTCTTTTTTGAGGCCGTTTTAAAAACCCCTCGTATGGCTCGGTGTTATCGTCGCCCTTTCCCCCATTTCAATCTCCCCCACACTTCCCGTGCTGTAAGAATCTTCTGCTGCATTTTCATTCGATGTCCCCATCGATGCTGGTCTGTGCATTTCCCATCAAGCAACTCATCTCCTTATTTAAGGTTCGAAACATTTACACCCCCCTCGGGCCGGCTTCCTCTGGTGTTTTTTGTGTTTTCATTACCATTAAGCAGTAAAGGCCGATCTTGTAAATCATCCATTAGTGACATGCAGGTTATCAGAAAAAATTGCTCTGTTACTTTCACTGGACAATTTTTAACTAAATGCCCTCCCTTTCCCCACCCAAAACATTTCATTTCATCCAACTCAAAAATCACATAATCAAACCATCAATCTTAAACCTCATAGCAACATTTAAACTTTCATCCATTTTTGTTGAGCACCATGTAAACTTGTCTCCCAAAAGACATTACATGTTTTAACTCCCTACTTGCACCCCAAAGGAATATGGCGGATTTTTGAAACTAAACACCGTGACGTACTAATTCTTTTCTAATAGTCTCATTCCTCAAAAAAGGGGGGCATTCGATAGCGTTATTTACGTGCTGGCGCCCCCAACGGAGAACACCTGCTTAACGAAACCATCGATCACTACACCCTTTCTACAATTGTCTGCACCAGATGGGTAGAACTCAAAATAAACGATTAGCCCGTTTCATTGGGTGGCTAATATTCTCACAACCGATCACATTGCCTACCGCCAACACCAAACTTTCTAAGGGAATAAAACATCACACGAAGTTTTATCCCATGGCGGTGACTCAATGTTCTAAATTCGCAGCCATTATGGCTGCTGTGGGCCCGATGCCACTTTACACAAAAGCGGAAAAAATTTCAAACAATTCACCAAGAAAATGAAAATGGGAAAGGGGGGAAAAAAAGTTAAAACAAAACACTTCACTCACCAGACTCAGAGCCCACCACCAGCACTCATTTGATCAACCCCACATGACTGGCAATGAAACAGGAAGGAAGAGATAGATAGATAGATAATAGATAGATAATAATAGATATGAAAGGCATATATGATAGATAGATAGATGGCTAGATAGACAGGAAGAAGGCACTGTATGATAGATAGATAGATAGATAGATAGATATAGATAGATAGATGATAGATGAATGAAAGGCACTAATGATAGATGATAGATAGATAGATAGATAGATAGATAGATAGATAGATAGATAGATAGATAGATAGATAGATAGAAGGCACTATATGATAGATAGATAGAATAGATAGATAGATAGATAGATAGATAGATAGATAGATAGATAGATAGATAGATAGATAGATAGATAGATAGATAGATAGATAGATAGATAGATAGATAGATAGATAGAACTTTTATTTGTCCCCATTGGAAAATTTGGCTTAGAAGCTCTTTAAAATGAATAATACACATTCACTTTGGTTTGAACACACACCAAAATGAATGTAAAACAGAAAATTAGAAGAAATAATCTTCTGACTTGGCAGTCACAGTGTTGTGTTATTCAGATTTATTGCTATTGGTATAATGGAATCTACCAGTCATATTTCTTGACACACTTCTGCTGAATGGTTCCTTTTCTGAAAGTCCTCAGTGTGTTCATAATGGCACTCAGTTTTGGTTTCATTATCTCCTTCTCTACTAATGTCAGGTGGTCCAAGTCTTTTGTATGCCTTCTTGATTCTGTGAGCCTCTCTTGCAGTGATGTTATTGTCACATCACACCTCAATAGCCATCACGAGTTGTGAAAATATGAAGGATGTCACTTGTCACATTAAAGAGACACATCATAAGGAAACAGTCTGTTCTGCCCTCTCATCATCAGTTCCTCTGTGTTGGACCAGTCCAACCTGTCATTAATGTAGACCCACAAGTACTGGCAGAGTGCACCACCTCTAAAGCCACTGATTGAAAAGTGACTGGACATGGAACTCTTTGCTGAGCAAAGTTAAAAACAATTCCTTGGTTTTGCTGATGTTAAGTTGCAGAGAATTCTCTTTGAACCAAAAAACAAAGTTCCCCTGCTCCATTTTCTCTGATGTCAAAGGATGCACACATGCAGTTAGATAAACAAAGCGGAAAGGATGTACTCCATCATAACATGCTGGTAAAGAAAGGATCGACCAGATGCAATTAGGCCATAAATTGCTTTCAAGAGTCCTAAAGCAGCTCATTGCCGTTGTTTGAGCCAAAACGTTGCACTTCAGACAGATTGCAGCTTTCGTTTTGAAGCAGAGTCTATAATTCAAAATTATAAATCAGGTTTGCCAGACATCCTGTGTGTTTATCAGGTACTTTTTAAAATAAGATTAACCACCAACAAGCTGAACACGCATCTCTGTTTACAAGGCGCATTGGTAGCAGTTGTGAATTTTCTTTTTGATATACTGTGGAAGGTAAAGTTGTGTTTTTTTTCTAACTCTAAAACAGCAACAGATCCTGAAGCTTTTAGTCTCACACAACTTCTAACTGAAATAGTCTTGGCTTCCGAGTCATAAACATGTGCAATGCTCGGACTGTCCCTTTGACCATTTCCCTAAATGGTGATACTCATGTTTCTGTGGTGACATATATTCCACAGGTGTGCAGTTCTTGTTAACTCTTTTTGATGAGAATATCACTGTGTGTAATTGTGCTGCTCCTAAATTAGCAAGCAGTTCGGATGCCAGTTTAGAGAATTGGCATTACTAGCTGAAAGGTAGCTGTCTGTTCCCTCAGTCCATTTTGTTTGGATTGCGCTCTTCCCTCAGTGCAGGCTTAGAGTGCTGTAAGAAATGTACATCTTTATAAATATAAAATCCAACGTCTGTCTGTCTGTCCGCTGTTCATGAGAGAACTACTTAATGGATTTAGATTGGATTTCTTTTCTATAATTTGCTTGAACATTCTGGTTGATTTTGCAACTTCTCTCATCGTGCTAAGAATCATGTTCTTTCAGGAGCAATATATTCACTCTAATCCGGGAACGAGGCTGTGGGCCGAGGGGGAAGCTGTGACGTCAGGAGTGGGAGCAGCAGGGCAAGTCACGCACCAGGTTCCTTTCGTCGGCCTAACCTCTGTATTTTGGAGTGTTTCTTGCCTCCGCTTAGCTAGCGATACCTGTTTGTTTATTGATCATTAAGTTTTCCCTAGTTCACTACTATACTGGTGCAGCAGCAGGGGACAGCTGGTCTTATATATAACGTCTCACGATGTGGAAGGTGTGTGTGGAGTGCGAGGTACGCTTGAAGCTCAAGAGCGGCAAGGCAGCCCCAAGTTACAGTGGAAGAAAAATAAAATATAGAGGCTACAACATGAAGCTCAAGAAAGACACTCCATCACCAAAGTGAAACGAGCGAGGAAAGAACAGGAGGAAACTCAAGCTAGCCATTGATAGACCAGGGTAACCAGCAAACAACCGCGTCTTTCACTTCAATTTTTTGACAATTTCAGTGGTTTCTAGGGCCGGGCTTTTTATATCACAGGCTTACAGAGCTAAGTACATAATGAGGGACTGTAAGGGGAAACACAAAGACCAAAGTTAAGGGTTGGGATTCTGTCCCGTATACTGGTCGTGAAAATGGTCAGTCATGAGAGACATACAAACAGACAACCAGCAGTGGCAACACGGACAATTTATGGAAACAAGACGTTGAGGGTTATGGGATGGTGGTGATGTCATCACTGGAGGACGAGGCGAGCAGAAGACCTCGTGCTGACCGGATGTCTGGTGAAGGTTTGGGAGACGAACTAAAGGGGGTTTTGCTTTCTCGTCTTTCCTGTTAAAATAAAGAGAGTCGGGTTAGTACACGTCATGGTCCCCTGTCTTACGGCTTCGTTATTTTATTGTTATGTTATTTTAACATGGCTTTCTCATAACTTCACTGTAATTTAATCCTGATACTCTGTAGATCCAACTCATTATAATAACTATTCATGGTGGCTCTAAAATCTGTACTAACCCCTACTCTCTCTTCTGTTTCCTTTTCCGGTGTCCTTTTGGTGGTGGCGCAAGTACCGTGATGTTCCAACAATGATGGATGGATTAAAAGCCAGAAGTCTGTATGACCATCAACATCAAGTGACTCCTGAGAACCACTAACTAAAAAAGGGTTTCATTTATTTTAGGTAGAATGCCCAGAGGGGACTGAGTGGTTCCGTGGCCTGGAACCCTGCAGATTTTATTTTTCTCCAGCTGTCTGGGTTTTTAATTTTTTCTGTCAGCCCTGGCCATTGGACCTTACTCTTATTCTATGTTAACTAATTTTTGTCTTATTTTAATTTCTTATTTTGTCTTTTATTTTCTTTTTTTCTTCAGTATGTAAAGCACTTTGAGCTACTTTTTGTATGAAAATGTGTTATATAAATAAATGTTGTTGTTGTTGTTGTTGGCATTGCTCGTCTGGTCCATTAGCTGCTCCCTAATCGCTCGTGTGTGACAGGACATTTACATATTTCCACTTTATTTGCTTAGCAGATGCTTTAATCTGAAGCAAATTACAAAAGTAATAGACCTAATTACAGAAACATCAGCCCCTGGGGACTGTTTAGAAACATGTGTGACAGGACAAGGTGCCAAAAGTGACAAAGTACGAGTGAGTTACAATCCTAACAGCTGATATCAGATAGAAATTCACCCAATCAAAAGATCTTTAAATGATTCTTAAATGGAAAGTACGAATGTGGAATGGAGGTGGACAGCTCGTTCCACCATCTAGGAGCTTTCGCGTGAAAAGAGTCTGGGTGAGATTCAGAGTTGACACCACCATGCGCCATTCAACAGCAGACATGAGTAGATAAGAAGGAGCTTAAGATCACAGAAGTGTCACCGTATTTACAAGGTGTGACACAAAAATAACCGGATTGGTAAAAAAAATGTATCTTTATTGATGAATTACAGCATTCTAAACATTGTCATCTTCTATATACTGCCTCTCCCAATCTCTACACCGCTCCATACGTATCTTCCACTGATTGAAACAGTGCTGGAAGTCTTCTTGTTTGAGGGTCTTCAACAGGCTTGAAGAAAAAAGTTGTTCCTTTCAGGTCGCTTATGATTTTTGTCAACAAGTAAAATCACAGGAGCTAAATCGGGCAAATAGGGAGGATGGAACAGGAATGTTTTTTTGAGTCAAAACTGCTTTATGAAAAAGCATTATCGGGAGATTGCTTGGTGAAGCACCCCCACCTCGACCTGGACGTTGGGCGTCTTCCACATTTCTTGTCCTTCCTTGAAATGTTTGTGCCACTCAAAACCTGTGTGCGAGACAAACTGTTTTTATCATTTCATAAGTTTTTGGGCTGTTTGGTTCCATTTCAGAAATTTGATGTTGATTGCTGGCGACTTTTCACCCGCATTATTACTGACGCTGGGTAGCGATGTTTTGCAAATACTGACTGGGTTCTTCAAGGATATACCACCAGCTCGGGTTGAGAAGGTGTGTAAGAGGGATATACAGTGGTGCTTGAAAGTTTGTAGAACTCTTTAGAATTTTCTATATTCTGCATAAATACGACCTCAAACATCATCAGATTTACACTCAAGTCCTAAAAGTAGATAAAGAAACCAGCTAAACAAATGAGACAAAATATTATACTTGGTCATTTATTTATTGAGGAAAAGGATCAAATATTACATATTTGGCAAAAGTATGTGAACCTCTAGGATTAGCAGTTAGTTTGAAGGTGAAATTAAAGTGAGCGCTCTATGCTCTAATAAATATTTATGTTTTCCTCACTTTAAGTTCCCAATAAAGAAACGTATTATGTCTTGTGATAAGGTGCTATGTTGTGCCTGCCCCGGCTCAGACTGGCATGAACCGTGTAAAATCAACAGGCTTTTATTTGCTCTTTAGTCATGGGACATGTCTTCCCGTGTCACACAGCCACAAGCCCCAAAAAGAGCACTTGAACAGTACACAAACATTTGTCCTCCTCCACCTTGCACCACCACCTACCACCACCACCACCCTCCTCCTCCCTCCTCCTCCTCCTCCCCCCTCCTCTCAGGTAACCTCATCCTCTTCCTCCCGATTCTGGCCCCTGGTATTGGCTGCAGGCTCTTTTGTAGACCTCCAGGTCTCCAGTGCTCCAGGTGGTAATGGCCTAGTAGGGCTGCACTTCGGTGTGGCTGCATTCCAGCCCACAGAGGCTCGTTACGCCATGAAGCTCCCCCGGGTGGTGGCCATGGAGCCCAACAGGTCTGAGTCCTGAAGTCCCACACCTGTGGCTGATGTAACCAGGGGGGCTGCCACCAAGCGTTCCTGGGGACTAGAGTGCATCCCATGGCTGCTACCCCGGATCTAGTGTTGAAGGTGCGTCCCGGCCGGGCATGGGACCCGGCTGCCCGTCACCGGCTATATCTTATTGAAGAATTTCATCCCGAAGGCCTATCAACAGAAGAAATGAGTACACGGGCAATCCTAGCACAGAGAAATGATGGCGTCAAGCAAATTGACGTGAAAATTGTCGATCGGTTACACAGCAAATTGATTAAATGCTCATCAATAGACTCTGCTGAAACAGTTGGTGGTGATGGTGCAGAAATGAAAGCGTCAACTTACAATATCCTGTAGAATATCTACAACCATTAAACCGTCTGGTCTTCCACGGGCTGAATTACTGCAGAAGAAGAATGTATCATAATGATATTGCGTAATTTTGCCTGAGTGATGGGCTAACAATAGGACAAGATTAGTTGTATTCAAAACTGGTTGAACAATTCTGACATGTAAAGTTTTAACAGACAACAAGATAAGGTAATGTAGTACATCTTCAGTGGATATCATTAGACACCAAAGGAGATCTTGATATGCCATTCGTATTAAAACGTTTACAGTTTCCTGTTAGATTAGCTATTGCTGTGACAATTAACAAATCACAGGGACAAACACTGGAAAAAGTGCCTTATTTGTTAGAGAAAGCGAAATTCCACTCCAGGCATCATATATTGTGTTGTCCGATGAAAGTCCAAACACGGAATCAAAAATTCAATGCAATATTGGGCGAAAGTTAATTAAAAAATTGTTTTTACAGTAAAACCATCCATCCATCCCTCCTCTTCCGCTTATGCTTAAGCAGGAGAGGCCGACTCTCCCCCCCGCCACTTCTTCCAGCTCTTCCGGAGAATCCAACGTTCCCAGGCCAGCCGGGAGACATAGTCCTCCAGCGTGTCCTGGGTCTTCCCGGGCCTCCTCCCGGTTGGGCTCCCAGAACACCTCACCAGGAGAGTGTCCAGGGACATCTGATCAGATGCCGAGCAACCTCATCTGAGCTCCTCTCGATATAGAGGAGCAGCGGCTCTACTCTGAGCCCTCCCGGATGACTGAGCTTCTCACCCTATCTTTAAGAAGCCCAGACACCCTCTGGAGGAAACTCATTTCAGCCGCTTGTATTAGGATCTCGTTCTTTCAGTCACTACCCATAGCTCATGACCATAGGTGAGGTAGGGCGTAGATCGACTGTATGGAAGCTTTGCCTTACGGCCTCAGCTCCTCTTTCACCGCGACAGACCGATGCAGACCCCGCATCACTGCGGACGCCGCACCGATCCGCCTGTCGATCTCCGCTCCATTCTTCCCCTCACTCGTGAACAAGACAAGATACTTGAACTCCTCCACTTGGGGCAGGATCTCTCCCCAACCCTGAAAGGGCACTCCACCCTTTTCCGGCTGAGGACCATGCTCTCGGATTTGGAGGTGCTGATTCTCATCCCAGCCGCTTCACACTCAGCTGCGAACCGATCCAGAGAGAGCTGAAGATTACGGCCTGATGAAGCAAACAGGACAACATCATCTGAAAAGCAGTGACCCAATCCTGAGTCCACCAAACGGACCCTTCAACGCCTGGCTGCACCTAAAAATTCTGTCCATAAAGTTATGAACAGAATCGGTGACAAAGGGCAGCCCTGAGTGAGTCAAACCTCACTGGAAACGGCTTCGACTTACTGCCGGCAATCGGACCAAGCTCCTGACACGGTTGTACAGAGACCGAACAGCTCTTATCAGGGGTCCGGGACCCCATACTCCGGCACCCCCACAGGATTCCCGAGGACACGGTCGAATGCCTTTTCCCAAATCCACAAAACACATGTAGACCGGGTCAACAGCTCCATGCACCCCCCAGGACTCTGCTAAGAGTGAAGAGCTGGTCCACTGTTCCGCGACCAGGGACGGAAACCACACTGTTCCTCCTGAATCCAAGGTTCGACTCTCCGACGGACCCTCCTCTCCAGAACCCCCGAATAAACTTTTCCAGGAGGCTGAGGATGTGATCCCTTTATAGTTGGACACACTCCTCCGTCCCCTTTAAAGAGGACCACCACCCCGGTCTGGGACTGGGACCCGCTCTGGGACTGAAGTCACCGAGGTGGTCAAAAAACTCCTTGGTGGCAGGGCCCCGGGGGTGGATGAGATCAGCCGGGGTTCCTTAACACTAGAATTACCAGAGCCTCGAAAAACTCGTAATTCCGTCCCACCTTAAACTGCTTCTTAAATCCTTCACACCTCTCCGACAGCACCCTTTGTCTTCTAAATGTGCTGATAAGAGAAGCTCGGAGCAGCCGGCTATTCCATCCCCCACCAATTTAGACGTGCACGAACTTCTCCCAGTTCATGCCTTGATTGAGTATCTGGGAGTGAAGTGGAGTTTTAGAGTGGAAATAATAGATCGTTGTTTGGAACCTACGCATTTCATGTCTGTTCCGTTTCTACAGTAATCTGTGTCAACACATTGTTAAAACAGAAACGTTTTTATATTCTAGTAGTAGATGACAAAATGGAGGCATAAACTATATAATGTATGAACCCCGAAGTCCAAATAGCAAAACATTTTCACAAGAATAACACAGTTGCACTTTTATTCAAAATATAACTGCAGAAACAAAAAGCCGCCTAAACATGTGACATTGACACCACTTTATTGTAACTGCCTCTGTGGCTCAATAGACTCAGCCCTGCTTGGAATCAAGGTCACGAGGTTCGATCCTGCCCCTCCGTTTTGAGAAGTAAACTGCTCTTAGTCTTACTGTTTTAAAATAAAAGCATACATTTGATTTCAGTATGTACCAGCCGGTGCAATTTATGATCCTTGTAAAGGCTAGCTTTTTTTTTATTTTTTTTTTTATTCACTTTTCATTCTCTCAGTGGCGTTCAAATTCAATCCATACAACCCCATCTGACACGGCTGTTTTCACTAAAGGTAGCGCTATAGCTCTGCAGTGTACCGATGCATACTAGCATGAACACCCTCAACCTAAAGTCCCGGGTTCTGACAGCAAGCCTTCGGTGAGCTGCCTTCTTCATATCTCACCGTCACTTGCTTTTCTTTTATTCAGTTTTATTGAGTGTTCCTGCTAGTCCCGCATGATTTGCTGTATGCTTTTTCTTTTGTACTCCAGGACATGCAGAGGAAAGAATAGTAAGACCAGTAACTTCGGCGCTTATATGCAATCATCAGACACTCCCCATCTGCCGTGTCGTTCAAACACAGGAACATATATTGGTGTAAAAGTATAACAAAAGTGCACTTTTTCCATCGCCTTTCCTGTAAGAGCAATGTCAGCTTCTCTCTATGCTGTGGTTTCTATACACACCTGAAAGAAAGAGACAATACATGTGAAAATATCCAGCATACAGCAACTGCAGGGACTGGCAGAACACTCAATAAAACTGAATAAAAAAAATCAAGTGCGGTGAGATCTGAAGAACAACCTTCGCAGCGTCTGTATCAGCCTGGGCTTAGTACGTGCATCGGTATCAAGCATGAGAAACTATAAGCCCTCTATTTGTCTTTGTACTCCAGGGCACCAAGGAGAGAATAGTAAAACGGTAAGTTCGGCGCTATATGCAATCATCAGACCTCCCCATCTGCCCGTTGTTTTGTTATACTTTTCAATACTTTTATACTGCTCAACGGGCATGCTCAAAATACACGTTAATGCCACGAAAAGTGCGCGACACTTCATTTCAAACAAAACAAGTGCGACTTATTCAAACTACCTTATAACCGAAGAAAAAGAAGCAAGTACGTAGGCATTGATCTGACACCTTGCATGGTGCAATGCTAAGTGCAGATTTTCATTCCGTGCTAGCCTTTACAGGATCATAAATGCACGGCTGTTACATACTGGAAATCAAATGTATGCTTTTATTTTAAAACAGTAAGACTAAGAGCAGTTTACTTCTCTAAAAGCGGAGGGCAGGATCAAACTTCGTGACCTTTTGATTCCCAAGCGGGCTGAGTCTATATTGAGCCACGGAGGCAGTTACAATAAAAGTGGTATCAATGTCACATGTTTACGGCTTTTGTTTCTGCAGTTATATTTTTAGATAAAGCGCAATTGTGTTATTCTTGTAAAATGTTTCTTTGCTATTTGGACTTCAGGCTTTATACATTATATAGTTTATGCCTCCATTTTGTCATCTACTACTAGAATATAAAAAGTTTCTGTTTTAACAATGTGTTGACACAGATTACTGTAGAAAGCGGAACAGACATGAAATGCGTGTGTTCCAAACACGATCTATTATTTCCACTCTAAAACTCCACTTCACTCCCAGATACTCAATCAAGGCATGAACTGGGAGAAGTTCCGTCGTTCTAAATTGGTGGGGATGGTAGCTGGCCTGCTCGAGCTTCTCTTTATCAGCACATTTAGAAGACAAAGGTGCTGTCGGAGAGAGGTGTGAAGGATTTAGAAGCAGTTTAAGGTGGGGCGAATCTAGGTTTTACATGGCTCTGGTAATTCTAGTGTTAAGGAACTCGGCGTATCTCATCACTGAGGGCCCTGCTACCAGGAGTTTTGACCCCTCGGACTCAGTCCCAGAGATGGGAGAGCCCTCAGAGTCCCAGGCTCTGCTTCCTCTTGGAAGGCATGTTAGTGGGATTGAGGAGGTCTTGAATACTCCTCCCACGACCCCAACGTCCCAGTCGAGGTCAGCAGCGCACCATCCCACCATATACGGTGTGACATCCTGCTTCCCCTCCTGGGCCGGATGGTGGACCAGAATCTCCTCGGCCGTCCAAGTGTCTCCATGGCCCTCCAAACTCCTCCCATGCCCCAGTTTTGCCTTAGCAACACCGGCCGCGTTCGCTTGGCCTGCCGGTACCTATCAGCTGCCTCCAGAGACCCACAGGACAAAAAGTCCTTTGGACTCCTTCTTCACTGACAGCATCCCTCACCGCCCGGGGTCCACCAATGGTTGAGGGTTGCCGCCACGAAGGCACCGACCACCTTGCGGCCACAGCTCCGGTCAGCCGCCTCAACATTAGGGGCACGGACATGGCCCATTGGGACTCAATGTCCCCTACCTCCCTCGGGACGTGGTTGAAGTTCTGCGGAGGTGGAGTAAGCTACTTCTGACAGGATTCTGCCAGCCGTTCCCAGCAGACCCTCATAACACGTTTGGGCCTACCAGGTCTGACCGGCATCTTCCAACACCATCTAAGCCAACTCACCACCAGGTGGTGATCAGTTGACAGCTCCACCCCTCTCTTCACCAAAAGTGTCCAAGACATATGGCGCAAGTCCGACACAACCACAAAGTCGATCATCAGAGCTGAGGCCTAGGGTGTCCGGGTTTCAAGTGCACATATGAACACCCTTATGCTTGAACATGGTGTTCGTTATGGACAGTCCATGCGAGTACAGTCAATAACAAAACACCGCTGGTTCCCAGATCAGGGGGCCATTCCTCCCAACCCACCCTTCCAGGTCTCACTGTCATTGCCCACGTGAGCATTGAAGTCTCCCAGCAAAACGAGGGAACCCCCAGAAGGTATGCCCTCTAGCAACCCCTCCAGAGACTCCAAAAACTGTAAGTTTTAAAAGTATTTACATGTTAATTTCAAAGCCAAACAGAAAACGTATAGCGATGAATACCTCTAGCAACATGAAACATAATTTTCTTTCAATTTATTTTACTATTAATTACTGCTGTAACGTAAAATGGTTAGTTCTGTTATGCATATGTAACAATTCTCATTAAAATAACAATCTGTTTAAATTTTACATACTGCGCAGATCCTAATGTGGCAAGTCGTAAGCCACCTGGGGTTGGTGCTAAGTAAGCAGGGAAAGGCCCAAGTAATATTACAAATTTGAATAGTGAATAAACGTCCATTAGTCACTTTATTACTAAAATTAGCTTATAAACATCTCAAGATCATTTGGCGTTTGGTTTTTGAGTCGTTGCTGATACAGTATCATTACTTATCTGAAGTGTGCATCAAAACCACAATTCCTTCAATTGGTTGAACAGCAGTTAGTGATCAGTGAATGGCGCAGGGTGATTGGGGCTCATGAAAGCAAGACTAAAGCGAACTAGCAGTGAAAATGTAATTTGATTAGAAATAATAAAAATAAAAATTATGGTGAAAATGAATAAAAAGCAAAAACGAAAGTAACTAAAACAAAATAGAATTAATGGTAAAATCTAACAGTTTTAGTTTTCTCTTCAGTTCATACTTTTGATTTCTTGAGAGACTCCGGCCTACTAAAAGGGCCTTGAATTAAATACATCCCACTGTGTTTGAGATCCGAACTCTTTCATTGTATGTTTTCAGAAATACACATCAAGCCTTTCCTCGTAAACCTAATTAACACACAAACTAAAACTGAAACTAGGTGGGCTCTTAGACCACTAGAGTGGGGAGAGACATTCAACTTTGGTGCAATCGTGAATAAGTTACATACAAGCTGTACTGTTTAAAAATAAGGTGGAAATGTAAGAACTAAGGGCAATGGCTGCACTTCCCTTTATACTCCATCCGGAGCCCTTGATGCAGCAAACTGTGTATGTCCGCCCTGTTGCGTCACTTTCATCTCCTAAAAGCACATCATGATGATTCATGTCAAGTGTACAGGAGGTATGGGATGAGAAGGATGGAGATGGTCCAGCGATGCCACTCTCCAACGCTGGGTGTAATTTCTTCATCACATCCTGCATGAACCTTCATCTCCAGATTTGAGGACTATCCATAGGTGTCAGGATTGGGAGGGTCTGCTAAGTCACACTGGAAGAGTCATACGGACAGATGTGATTGTTCTCAGGTGTGACTTTTGGGTGATCCTGTATTGCTGTCTCAGGCACATCTCTTAAACTACGGGTTATCTTCTTGAGATGATGTTTGAAGGATCAGAACAAGATTTCTGATTGAGTCTGAGCAACTTCTCTATAGACATTGTAAAATGCATGCTGTTGCAGCAAAGACTATGCTTTTTATCTCCACCAAGTAAATGACAGCATCTGCTATTGATTGATTACACCTGACTGATTTGCACACCTCACTCCTCTGATTAATGCCAGGCAGAGCGCTGGAATTTATTAACCACATGAGCCCTTTTCACAGCAGCCATTTTGACATGAAATGGTATGGCAAGCACAGGTATCACTAATGGCATTAATAAAGCCCCCCGTTCAATTTCAGTGTAGCATAACTGGAACCTTAATTAATGTCATTACGTACACCAGGTGCTTGTAACACCATATCATGTCAACATGGCTGCTATGAAAAAGGCCCATTAGTGATATGAAACCATGGATGTTACATGTAGTAATGGTAGCTCAGCAACAACTCAAAAACCAAAGTCAAACTTTTCTGGAGATGTTCTTGACATTTTCAGCTAATTTTAGTAAAAAAAAATGAGCAATTTAAAATATAGTTTTCTTTACTAATCTATTTTGCTATTGTAATCCATCATAATACAGTAATCCCTCCTCGATCGCGGGGGTTGCGTTCCAGACCCCCCCACGATAGGTGAAAATCCGCAAAGTAGAAATTGTATGTTTGTATGGTTATTTTTTTATATTTTAAGCCCTCATAAACTCTCCCATACTGTTTATAAATATCCCGCTAGTTATACAGCATAATCCTTTGTATTCTCTTAGATATTAGGTAAGATTCATTGAAATTATGTATATAAACACACAGTTTATATACAGTAAAACCTAAATATTATTTTAAAGATATCGAGCATCTCCGATATCACATATATTTACATCCATTCGATAGACATCACCGGCAATAAATCGTACAATGCAAGAAAAATAGTATACAGTAAATGTGTGTACAGTGACACTAAACGTACGTACATGTACTAAGTACTGTAAGTAGAAAATTAATTATGGTTACTCACCGACAATGACACGATGACTTGTCCGATAACAATGAGTTTAGTTTTACTGCACAACAAAGGAGGCGTTACAGCCCTTAAAGGAGCCACTTCACGCGATTGTGTAGCACTCCCGTTGTTCTTCTTCTGGCAGTCTTCAATTCAAATCCTAAAGAGATTCCATCCACCCTACTGCTTTTTTACATCCACTTACAACTCGTTTTGCACCCTGGTTAAAAGGACACTGTGGCCATAGATCTTATATTCTTTTCCTACTTTTTAAATAAAAAGAATTGTAGCCTCATTGATGCCGTAATGGCATCCTACAGCAGTGTAGTGTTTCCCTTCCTTCAACATATCCAAAACTTTTTACCTTTTGGTAATCGTTAACATCTTCCATTGGTGCTTGGGCACGGCCCTGAAGCAGTAGCAGTAGCAGATCGTTTTGGAGCCATAATGAAGGGCTTGACTCCCTACAAAGATGAACACAAAAGCACAAAGTTAACTCTTTACAGCAAAAATCGTTGATGCTGAATGGCGAGATGAGCCTTCCTGGTTACTTAACAATTCGTGCTCAGTCGCTGAATTAGTCAGCACAGGAACTTAACTGTGTGCTCTGATTGGTATAGCTTTATCCATCCACCAATAGCGTCCCTTATGAAATCAACCGGCAAACCAACTGAAGAAGCATGTACAGGAAGTAAAAGACCCATTGTCCTAGAACCTGCAAAGCAGCGAAAAATCTCGTTATATATTTAGATATGCTTACATATAAAATCCATATAGAGTGAAGCCGGGTATAGCGAGGATTACTATATATGTTGTTTTTGACTATTCTTGATCTAATCACCATATACTTTTAGCCATGTTCCTGGTGATATGTTTATTCATCTTGCCTGAAGAAGAGGCCTGTGTTGCTATATTGTAATCTTTTCGTTAGCCAATAAAATGGGTCATTTTGCTTGACTTCTCACTACAAATGATAGGAGAATGCTGATTATGACTTACATATAAAATCCTTTGATAGAGTGAAGCCACAAAATTTGAATTTGCGATATAGCGAGGATTACTGTACAGAAATTTTTTCATTTTGGGGATAGAAAACTATTTCACAAAATATAGAGCTGGAAAAGAGCTTTAAAATAACACAGAACTATTTCTGTGCAACTTATATTTAGGGAGTGTGATCGATAGGGGCGCCCTCGCTCCCTTGAACCCCTGTCCACTACCCCAGACACCAGGTAAAAGTCCTCAAATCGACTTTATTTTTCTTCCACAGTGTACAAAGCACACTCTCCTCCACAATACTCATATAAATCACTAATACTAATCACAAATACACAAATAACCAATCCTCCAGCTCCCAGGCGCGTTGCCACCTTCCACCCAGCTCAGCTCTTTTGTCTGTGAGTTCCCACAGTCCTTTTATACCTCCTGACCCGAAAGTGTTTCTGCCCAATAGTCCACAAGTCCTTAGTCCTTCGGGTCAGGGTAAATAGTCCCTTTCTTCAACCCGAAGTCCGTCGCCTTCCTGTGGCCGAACCTCCGGGTCACAGGGCTGAAGAAGCCTCGGTCCTCCTGCAGCTCCCCTGCCCCCAGCATCCAGCAGGGCTTTGCATAAAAACTCCAATGTCCATGATGCCCTGCTGGTCTTCTGGGGACCTCCACGCTGCTAGGAGGGCTCCTCCTGGCGGTTTGGGGGTATTGGCAGGGATAAATGGCCGGCCATCCATCACAGGAGATATAACCAAAGTTGTAATATCCACTTTCGCCGAATAGAGTCAAACATTGATAGCTAAAACTTCCTTATTATTGATTCAAATCACATGGATTTCAGTTCCATGGACTACTCATAAGACCAAATCCATAGGCCAAGTTTCATTAAAATCTGTGGCGATGAGGTCTGATTTGACCTACGTTACCCATAAGTGAATATTTAACAAAATAAAATAAATTCAATAAAGGCAAACATCAAATAAACAATTGTAGTGTTTCAATAAACTTAACAGAGTAAAGAGAATTTACAGATCCTCCTTTTTGTTTTTATTAGCTTTGGTCGTGAGACATGGAGGCTATCCAGTGACCTGAGATGAAGACTGGACTCCTTCATGTGTGTCTCTTCAGAGAATCCTTGTGTCCTGCTGGTTTCACTTTGTGTTGCTCAGGGAGCCCCAATGAGGCACATGCCCCGCATTGTGAGAGAGTGTCATTAGGGCACTATGGCCATGTAGCATGATTCCCTGAGGGTGATCCAGCCTCATTGTTTAGGACTTAAGTGACTGGACCAGGCCAAGGGACCCCACATCCACACCTGGCTGTGACAGATAGAAGGTAATTTCCAGAGGGTGGTAGTGGTCCATGCATCTTGCCTGGGGGTTGCCAACTGGGATATCTAAGTGTTTCGTCATGTGGTGGGTGTACCAGTGCACGCTCCCCAACCTGACCTGACCTGACCTGTCCCAACTCATGTGAATTTTCTGCAGGATGCAGCAGACATGCATTTCTTAGCAATTCATTTTTTGCCAGGTAGGACAGACAGGCATCCTGACTAGGTGGGTGACAGAGTTCAGGATGCCATAAAGGAAAGACCTCTGGACTGGAGACCCAACCCGGCTAGAACCCCAGCAATCTTCATTCCAGCTGGAATCACTCTGCTTGACACATTTCGAGGAAGAACCTCTTCTTCTGGGTAAAGAAAACTTAAAAATGAAAGAGAATATGAATATATACATCAAATACCACAAACCAGAGGCACTGAACTACCTATTAAAGTAGATCTATCATCACTCAACTGACCAAAAATGAAAGCCCGGATGAACATTAAGAACAGTGATTATAAATTGACTATAACCAAATGTATAAGCACTTAAGGAGAAACTACTTAACAAGAGGTGAAGCTTCCCTCACCAGTATATAAAAAATCCATCCATCCATCTATTTTCCAACCCGCTGAATCCGAACACAGGGTCACGGGGTATATAAAAAATAAACACTGAAAAAATCTCGACGGAGGGGCTTGTAACTATCTGAAAGGAAAACCAAACACAATCCCAAATTTAAAAGCCAGCATTTGATTCAGAGTGAAATTAATGAAAATCCCGTTTACCTTACACAAACGTACACTTAGGAGAATATCACAGAAAACACCCAGTCAGGTGACTCATTCAGACCAATGGGATGTCAAGACTTTAATTGAAAAATCCAATGTGCTTCCCTGTGTAACAGTAAGTTATCAAAGTTCCCTGTGTGGTGT
Source organism: Polypterus senegalus (assembly GCF_016835505.1). NCBI lineage: Eukaryota > Metazoa > Chordata > Cladistia > Polypteriformes > Polypteridae > Polypterus > Polypterus senegalus. The sequence goes on from NC_053154.1 coordinate 310,513,405, forward strand.
TCCTGCTGTGTGCAGTAGGGCAGTAGGCATGGAGGAGTGGGGGGAAGGGTGGAGAGGATCGTAGAGTGTTGGGTTGGAGTTGAGCATTAAAGAGGTTGTGATAAAAGACTACGTGCTGTTTTACTGTCATAATACACAAATATTGGCGGCGGATGTCTTTACTATCCCTGCAGCAGCCAGCACCTTTCCTTCCCCCACCCGGGTGAGCCTACAGTTACTTTCACTGCTTGCTAGCATTTTTGAGAATTACATGCTTGCGGGTAATCAGGTCGATCTACCCGACGCGAGAAACGTGCTTTGCTTATTCGTTGTCCGGAGCAGAAGGACAATGTATTTTTACACATTACCATCTGAAGACAATACATACAACACTGCGGTTCTAAAGTTTTGTGCAGTTAATGCTGCTACAAGCCCAAGCTTTCTGTGCCGAAAGGGGTTTTTGTTTTGAGAATGCGATGAAATTCATGGTTTTGGGAAGATAGC
>NC_053154.1:311569387-311591887 GCF_016835505.1 Polypterus senegalus
ATTTTAACTTATCTTGAAATGTGTTTGAAATATCCCAAAATGAGCAGGAAATTATTGTGAGAGATCTCAAAATGCATTTCAGATATCTGAAAGTAGACAAGCTATTTTGAGATATCTGGAAATGTATTTGAGATGCCATTAATTTTATTGTAGATACCTGAAATATAGTTTAAGATATTCTTAAAAAATATTAAAATATATATTTATATATATAAAATATTCCAACAGATGGCAGATCACAAACATTTGCAATAATAAAATGCAGTGTATTTGTCATTTCATCAGATGGCACATAACACTGATTAACACTCCTTTTACAAATCCCATACCAAATGACTTTTAACACAGATGTATGCATTGCATGGCTCACTGCAAACATTAACGTTTAGGTCACCATTGATAACCTAGATTTCAACCTGTCCTAATCAGGGGCACCACAGCTAGTGTCCAATAAACCTATAAACACACCATGCTCTCATGTTAGTTTTATCAGTTTAAAGTTTGAATGTGACCTGTCACCATTGGCTTCAATTCCTGTGTTTAGTGACTGTAGATGGCACCAATTTAAATGAGAATAATACTAGAAGTGCTTGAATTTGCATTCCATCTAGATGTTTTCTTTGCTTTGAAAAATTGCTGAATTAATGGAGACCTCTTTGCCCAGGCTAATTTATCTTAATTGTTAAGTTTTGTAGCAAGAGACAAATCAGGAATTGATACTGTTTTGTATAATGTTTACTTCCACTACCAACAATACTGAAATTGCCAGTACCATGCTGTTTTAAAAAAAATTGTTTTTTTTGGTACTTTTTCAGTGCTGGTTTACCATGCAACCCTAACCACAACACATGTTGGCCAGCGCTTACTCTCTTGATCGCATTTCTGTAAAGTGGTTGCTTTCTGTCCACTTTTTGACTACAACCATTGGTAAATGGAGAAGAAGAACCTCTTAGAAGGCAACTCTCAACTTTCATCCTACACCTTTTCTCCCTTGCCCAGTGCTTCCTATTTCAACTGTCATTGATTGAGCAACCACAGTGAAACTGACCAATTAGGTTGCGTGGAGGGGCCTAACACACAGACATTAGCGTTTTAATTTATATAGTGTGTGTGTGTATTTTAATTTATTTATATATATGTATATATATGTGTGTGTGTATATATATGTATATAGATGTATATATGTATGTATATATATATATATTGTCACACACGCGCATGGGAGGCAGCTAAAGGGCTTGAGTGAAGGCAGTTCGGAGGCATGCGGGGTGTGGCAGAGTGCACTGACTCTTTTCTCCCTTGCCTGTAGACCATCCCGGGGATTTCACCTGGATCACCTGACATCACTTCGGGACTGAGCCAATGGAAGTCGGCCACACCAGCTCCAGTCCCTCTGATGTCACCTCCTCTGAGCCAATGGTGGAAGACCACGTGCGGATCCATACGACCTCACTTCCTGTCTCCCCTTTAAAACCTGCCCCTTTTCCTTTGTTTCTTTAGTCTTGTTTTGGACTCGGTTGTGTGCACTTCAGTGCTCTGTATTTGCTAAAGAAAACGACTTTTGCAGCCAGGATACCACAATATACGGTGGCTGCCCCAACTCTTTATCTGTCAATGTCTCGTTCTTGTGACAGTGGCGTAGTCACAGGATGGAGAAGTCCCGGAGAGAAGGGGACAGGACCTGCAATATACCCAGGTGGGAGCGTGCGGGGCGAGTATTCAGGCGGGAGGGTGCCCGTGGTTGGCGTGACCGGTGCGGGCTCCGCTCCCGGCACTCATAACTAGCCCATCTGGAGTGGCCAGGGAGTGTGCGGGTGGGGCTCACAGAATTGGGCTGCCCTGGAGGGAGGGCAAAGGGACTCAGTATGCTCTCTTGGGGAGAGTGCCTGCCTCCCTCGAAACCAAAGCCCCATTTACCACCTAGGGGTCCCAGACTGGCAGGTGAATAAAATAAAACATGGAGGTTGGACCCTGAGCGGCCAACCAACAAACAAGCCTGGTCCTTATGGGCAATGGTAGGGCATTGGCTACGGCCATTTGAAAACACGCCCTACCAAATAATAGAGCAGGTAGCTTGCTATCTGCTCCTGGAAGCGCTTCCCGTGGCTTCACCCAGCCGGTTTGGGGCGGTTCAAGAACATGGCTGAGCTCATAGAGCTTATGGAGACGCAGAGGGCGGCCTCACACTCTGGGGAGCAGAACCGTCCTCATGTCAAACTCAGCCGGGTATGTTCCAAGACCTAGCCCCACCCTGTACAATCCGAGCTCGTATTGGCGTCCCATGGGCGCGGCGCGCAAACCGCTTGGAGGCAAGGAGGAATGCAGGTGGAGGGTGAGGAGGGTTGGTGTGCTCTGGCTAATCCGTTGGCGGTCCCACATACTGGCGTGGTGATCGTCCAGCGGACACAAGACCACAGGTTTGTTCGACTCCGGCAGCAACATTTCAATTGTTGCTCGCCGCTTTGTGCAACCGCAACAGTGGCTAAATTTAAGACCGGTATAACCTGTGTCCACGGAGACATCCGCTGGTACAGGTCCGCCGCTGTGTCATCAGTTACGGAGGGTCAGTTCGTAAGCTCACCGTAGCGTCCTACCTGATCCTCCACACCCGGTGATACTAGGGCGGACTGGTCTAAAATCAAAAGCGTGAGACACATACCACTCCGGGGTTAATTTGGGCCTCGTTATGGACGGAGATAACCCGTCTCAAGCTGCCTCCACGCCGTGTAATCAGCCGGCAGAGAGAGACGGCAGTCGCCTGACTGGCGTGGCAACTCCGGGCGCCGCGGGCTAACACGCCATCCACCAACGCCGGCGGAGCGGGAGGAAACCACGCCCATTGAGGTCGACGCTGACCCTCTCTCCGTGTTGCGGTTCCAATTTAAAGAAACGCCGGCTTCTTTTAGAAGGGAGCAATGGAATGATGACTCCCTGAAGTTTGTAAAAAATGCAGTGGTCCTTGTCAATGGCCAGCGCACTAATCAGTCGATGCCACAGGGCCCCTACTTTGTGCTAGATAATGACCTCCTTTACCGTGTAGCAATGCATGACGGGCAGGAGACGAGGCTGCTGCTAGTGCCGCGTACCTTCCGGCGGCAGGTCTGTGAGCTAGCACACGCCCACCTCCTAGGTGGCCACCTGGGCACCAAAAACTCTGGAGCGGATCAAGCCCGCTTCTACTGGCCAGGAATTAATGAGGAGGTTCGTCGCTTTTGCGCTTCCTGCCCGGAGTGTCAACTGCGACAAATTCCTAGGAGGGACCGTGCTCCTCTCATTCCTATTCCACTGATTGACGTTCCCTTCCACAGAATCGGGTCGACCTGGTGGGACCCTGGAGCCCTCAGCCCGAGGACACAAGTACATTTTAGTCCTCGTGGATTACGCTACACGATACCCCGAAGCTGTTCCGTTGCGCTCAGCTACCTCTAAAGCCATCGCACGGAATTACTAGGGGTATTGGCGTGGGGATCCCCAAAGAAGTCTTGACAGACCAGGGGACCCCCTTCACCTCGGAAACGTTCAAGGAGACTGCCAGATTACTGAAAATAAAGCATTTAAAGACCTCGGTGTATCATCCTCAAACCGACGGATTAGTAGAGAGGTTTAATCAAACTCTCAAGCAAATGCTGCGTAAGGTGGTCAGCGAGGATGGAAGGAACTGGGATCAGCTCCTCCCCCTCGTCCTTTTTGCCTATCGGAAGTCCCACAAGCCTCCACGGGGTTCTCCCCTTTTGAACTACTATACGGGCGACAACCTCGGGGCATATTAGATATTTTGAAAGAAGGCTGGGAAGAAGAGGCTCTTCCCTCCACAAACATACTGGAATATATCGCGCAGTTCTGCGATAGATTTGGAAAATTCGCCTGTCCTTAAAAGTCACATGGAGGAGGCTCAAGCAGCACAGGCCGGTACTACAACCGCGCACGCCTCTTGGGAGTTCCGCCGGGAGATCGGGTCATGGTCCTAGTGCCTACCTCCCACTCTAAATTGCTTGCCCACTGGCAGGGCCCCTCTGAAGTTAAGGAGAGGAAGGGACTGGTCGACTATTTGGTGAGTCAACCCAATCGTCGGCCAAAGGAGCGGGTTTATCATGTGAACCTGCTGAAACCGTGGAAGGACAGGGACCCGATCCCTCCTCCGGCCAGCCCGCTCACTCTTCGCTCACACACCACGACCTTAACCCGGCACGGACTTAAGTCCCAGACAGCGGCAGGAGCTGGAAACAGTTATCCGGACCGTTCGGGAGGTAGTCAGTGAGAACCCGGAAGGACCTCTCTGATTGAGCACAACATCGTGACAGAGCCGGGGTTGTTGTCCGAGAACGCCCGTATCGTCTTCCGAGGCAAAAAGGCTGAAGTGGAGCTTGAGATCAAGCGCATGCTGGAGCTAGGTGTGATTGAGGAAAGTTATAGTCCCTGGTCCAGCCCCATTGTGCTCGCCGGTAAGCCTGGCGGAAGTTGGAGGTTCTGCAATGACTTCCGTCGGCAATCAAGTCTCCCAATTTGATGCTTATCCAATGCCACGCGTGGGCGACCTCCTCGAGAGGCTTGGACAGGCTCAATACCTGACCACACTTGACATGACGAAAGGGTACTGGCAGGTTCCTTTAACGGACTCCGAAGGAAAAACGCGTTTAGTACCCCTAGCGGACACTGGCAGTATCGTGTCCTTCCATTTGGGTTACGGGGCTCCAGCAACCTTTCAGCGTCTGGTGGACAAAGTGCTTCGACCTCATAACTCATACAGTGCTGCCTACCTGGATGGCGTGGTCATCTATTCCAGCACATGGAAGGAACACCTACAGCATGTCCAAGCGGTATTACGGACACTTGGTGAGGCGGGCTCGGATTAATCCCAAGAAATGCTTCTTGGATTAAGCGAGCCAAATATTTAGGCTACCTGGTGGGTGGGGTACCGTAAGGCCACAGTGCTCCAAAATTGATGCCATTCTGAAATGGCCCGTCCATGAACCAAGCGGCAAGTCCAAGCCTTTCGGGTTAGCGGGTACTACCGCCGGTTTGTACCCGGTTTTGGAGAGAGCGGCGCCTTGACTGATTTAACAAAGAAGAGGGCCCGAACATTGTGGTATGGACTGAAAAACAGGCTGCATTTGGTGACTTAAAGCAGGCCCTTACGTCCACACCTGTTTTGATGGCACCTAACTTTTCTTTGCCTTTCATCCTCCAGGCGGACGCCGGACACAGGCCTGGGCGCCGTGCTGAGCCAAAGCGTCGATGGTGTGGAGCACCCCATCATGTTCCTGAGCGGAAACTGTTGGACCGGGAGACCAGGTATGCTGCGGTGGAGAGGGAGGCTCTGGCGATTAAATGGGCGATTACTCAGCTGAGGTACTACCTGTTGGGCGGAATTCACCCTTGTCACGGACCATGCACCCCTACAGTGGATGGCCCTCCACAAGGAGTCGAATCCGGGGTCACCCGGTGGTTTCTTGACCTGCAGCCGTACAAGTTTTCGCTCGTTCATCGTCGGGGAGCTCTCCACGCCAACGCTGATGCTCTTTCTCGGGTTCCGCGACCTCTCGGTTAGGTCGCCCGACCCGTCGGGTCTGGGCTAAGGGGGCCTTGTCACACACGCGCGCATGGGAGGCAGCTAAAGGGCTTGAGTGAAGGCAGTTGGAGGCATGCGGGGTGTGGCAGAGTGCACTGACTCTTTTCTCCCTTGCCTGTAGACCATCCCGGGGATTTCACCTGGATCTCCTGACATCACTTCGGGACTGAGCCAATGGAAGTCGGCCACACCAGCTCCAGTCCCTCTGATGTCACCTCGACTCTGAGCCAATGGTGGAAGACCACGTGCGGATCCATATGACCTCACTTCCTGTCTCCCCTTTAAAACCTGCCCCTTTCCTTTGTTTCTTTAGTCTTGTTTTGGACTCGGTTGTGTGCACTTCAGTGCTCTGTATTTCTGAAAGAAACGACTTTTGCAGCCAGGATACCACAATATACGGGTGGCTGCCCCAACTCTTTATCTGTCAATGTCTCGTTCTTGTGACAATATATATATATATATATATATATATATATATATATATATATATAGATATATACACATATATATATGTATGTGTGTATATATATATATATAGATATAGATAGAGATATAGATATACACACACATATATATATATATATATATATATATATATATATATATATATATATATATATATAGTAATCCTATATAGCTATATCATACACATATATATATGCCGATATTTATATAGGGTTTCACTCTATATCAGGATTTTAAATGTAAGCACATCTAAATACAGGGAGTGCAGAATTATTAGGCAAGTTGTATTTTTGAGGATTAATTTTAATATGGAACAAACACAGTGCTATCAGTCAATCCAAAATGTTAATAAACCTGAAACCTGAATGTTTCACAATGGAAATGTGAGTGTGAACATCATCAGGGGAATACATATGTGCGCACAATTATTAGCCAACTATTAGTGTGCAGATTTATTATGCAACTAAAGGAAAAATGAAAATTTTCCCATCTCACTTGTTTATTTTCATCTGTTATAGTGAGAATAATAAACAAACATCTTGATGTTTGTCTCTGCCTCTCTCTTACCCTCTCTGACATTCTCTGCGCCTGATGGAGGGGCTGTTTGCACAGAGGCTGTTTGCTTAAAAGATACTGACGCTCCTCTAAAAAAATGCCGCTTTATTGCGGTGCTCGGCATATTTATAAGCACAAAAGCACACGTATTGATTTTTTGATTGTTGCTTTAATCTCGCTCTCTCTCTCTCTGATGTTCTCTGCGCCTGACGGAGGAGATGTGAGCAGAGGCTGTTTGCACAGAGGCTGTTTGCTTAGAAGGTACTAGCGCTCCTCTAAAAATGCGCGCAAACTTAAAAGCACAAGTATTGATTTTTTGAATGTTTGCTTTTCTTTGCGAGCGCTCTCTCTCTCTCTCCCTCTGAAATCCTCTGCTCCTGAAGAGAAGAAGATCTATTTGCATTCTTTTAATTGTGAGAAAGAACTGTCATCTCTGTCTTGTCATGGAGGACATTTTAAACTTTTGACTAAAGGGTGTTATTTCATGTCTAGAGGGCTCTAATAATGTTAACAGTGTGGGAGAGTTTATAAGGGCTTAAAATATATAAAAATAACTACACAAACATATGGTTTCTACTTCGCGGATTTTCGTCTATCGCGGGGGGTTCTGGAACGCAACCCCCGTGATCGAGGAGGGATTACTGTATATGTATATATATGTGTATATATACATTTTATATTTATAATATAAGAATAGTACTGAATGTTGCTATGCTGGATAAATTCTACATTCCTTCCTTTTTTTTTTTTTTAACTCTTTTAACAGGCAGACTGTAAAAAAGTGTTTGACACCCTGGAAGAAATAACTGGAAAAAATGAATCACTTGAGGAGAAGATTAGAATTTTGCGTGATCAACTGGAGGAATTGGAATCTGAAAGCCAAGAGGTAAATTTTGTATTATCATTCAGTCATTAAGCCACTTTTTCTTTTCCCACCCGTCTGGACATTTTAAAGGTTATTACCATATATACTCGTGTACAAGTCAGGTCTTGAAACCTGAAAAATCGATCATAAAATCAGACAGTGACTTATAGGCCCGTTAAAAAATATATTTTTTTTAACATCTTACCTCCTCCAATCTCGCACCAGGTTCTCAGACGCATCGAATTTTGTTGCAGCAGTGCAGTTACCAATTTGTTTCGCGACTATAACGACATTTAACTTAAAACCAACTTCATATTTTCTTCTGATCGAACGCTCCATCGTAGATAAGGGATGTTCTTACGATAAAGGTGTATGAGGGTGTGAGATACACAAAACCTTGCAAACGTCGCTTCGGAATAGTTTGGGTATTACCGTGCGGTCACTTAGGCACAATACATAGAAAAAAAAATAATAATAATGTGTGCTGTGTGGTTACTTTCTCAAGTGGGCGTTAGCACCTCGTAATCTCTGGGACCAATACCATGTGTTTTCTGCATTCGACTTATATGACCAACATTATAATTATATGGTAAAATCAAGCCCCAACTTATCCACAGAAGAACTTAAACGCGAGTATATACGGTATACTATTTTAAAAAGCTTAATGTTTCTGTATTTGTGTGATTGCTTTGTACATTTTGGGTGGGTATGGTTGACTGTAAAATGGTGCAACAACCTTTTTTTGTGTGTTCTTAACAGTGTTTTCATTTAGTGGTCTGTAGAGAGGTAACATTGATTGCCTGCACCCCAGTTATTTTTTGCTGCTGCTCTAATGTGCTCCCGTCAAACATTTTAAGTGTTTTTTTTTTAGATTTGAGGATGTTCACTCTAAATCTGGCAACAGAATTGCTTGGTCACATCCAGTTTATGAGAGAGAAAATTTTTTAAATGAAAACAAAAAGACTATTTTGAGAAAAAAAAGTAATTTTTTTAAAACTAATTAATCTTAAAATGTTTTAAATCAACCATATAATTATTTTAAATGCAATTATTACTTCTAACTGCAGTCAGTGCATTTTTTATCTTATCTGAAAATGTTTCACAGTGGAATCATGATTTTCCGAGAATAACAATTCTTCATGTAAAGCCAAAACAAGATCCGAACACAGAGTGACAGCATGCATGTCAAAATGATTTCACTTATTTTGTGATAGTTTAGGAGTCTCGTAGGGCAGGGTAACACTCTACCCTCTTACAGATTTACTGAGTGTGCAGCACAGCATTTTGCTGTTAATCTTGCTGCACGTACAAGAAGATTTTTATGGAGAAAATGATGTTAAGGGAGGAATTTTGCAGCTTTTCTTGCCAGCTACAATTTACGTTGTCAAACCCTTGGAGGCGCTATTGCCCCATGAAACTCAACAGACAGACATAGACACAGGGTAAAAGCACTAAGAAGGTCTTTTTTCTTTTCTTTTTTTTTTTTTTCTTCCTATTTCTTTGTAGTGCCTCCAAAGCATCCCAGCCGCAATAAACAGGCAATAATACACAAATAATGATGTTAATAAACACAATAACTCTCTCCTTCACCTCCCAGCAACCACTGTCACACTCCTTCCGACTTCGGCACTTGCTGGGTCTCCACTAGTCCTTTATATAGTTCTTGACCCGGAAATGCTTCTCTTCTTCCACTCACGTGACTTGCTAGCACTTCCAGGTCAGATGGAGAATTGGATTTTTCTTCGGCTCGGAAGTACTTCGGGACTTGCGTCCTCATGACGTGGTAGTACTTCTGGGCTATAAATCCGGCATGAGTCCTTTTGTTCCTTTACAGTTCCCCCTGGCGGCACCCATGGCGCCCAACAGGACTGTGTAACCGAACTCCAAGTTCCAGGATGCCCTGCGGGAATCCGGGGGCACCGCCAGATCCCACAGAAGCTGCCATCTACCGTTTTGGGGGAGGCAATAACCTTTAAAAGCTGCCTTCCTCCATCCTTCCATCACAGTGGCGTCCTGGCCAGGATGAGCTGCCGGCCGTCTGCCACAGCGTTTATCTGTAAGGTGTGAATAAAAACCTGTTTTTAACTTAAATGAAACTGAATTAAATGAGAATGATACTGTACTTGTCTCATCATTGATGTCATGTCTGTTTTCCATGCTCGGGGCACGTTTAGCAGTCACACTGTTTCCCTGAGTACTACTTAACCAAGCTCAGGCCAGCTATTCCAAGCGGGCCAGGGCCCAACACGGAGCGATCATACTAGTCAGACAGTAGAAAGTAGATTTTGCAGGGTTACATGCGGACAAATGTGCTCGAGCACCATCTATATGCAGTAAAGGTACAGCAAACAATAGAAAACAAAAATAGAAAAAAAAAAAATTTAAATAATAGTGCGAGTCAACTAGAAATAGAACTAACAGCCTAGGTTGTTTACAGTAATTATGAGAAATAATATCATGAAGCATAAGTAGGCATAACATAAGAAGTGTCACTGGATCAGGAACCATCTGTCATCCATCAATCAATTGGCACAAAACCAGTCAGACAGATACAGACATCTGTGTTATGAGGGGTGTGTGAGCTAGTTACAAGCCCCTCAGTTGATTTTCCTTGATATTTACTTTTTTATATATTAATGAGCTTTCGGTTTTGGGTCAATTGATTGATGGTTCATGTTCCTATTTGATAGTTCTTTATTGGTTTTTCTGTACCCTGATGAAGAGGATTTCCTCAAAGCGCATTTGCCAGATGTACACTTTGTATCATTGAATATATTCTAACACCCATCCACATGTTGACACCAATTAGGCTAATTGGCTGTCAGAAGCTAATTGCCTAAAGGCTTGACATCATTTTGTGGAATTTTCTAATCTATTTAAAGGCACAGTTATTAACAAAGTGTATGTAAACTTGTGACCCACTGGAATTATGACATAGTCAATAAAAAATAAAATGAGGTCGGTGAACATTGATAGAAAAAATTACTTTTGCCCTGCACCAAGTAGTTGTCTTCAGCAATATGCAAATGTATAGTTTAATATACGGTTTGTGGAGGGCTTATAAAGTGCATTTTAAAGAATTCACCCTAAGTGTATGGAAACTTCTGACTTTAGCAGTATATGTTGTACGTGTTATTTCATGCCACTATATGCTGCAATATGGTGTGTGTTGATGGGATAACAATAAAACCACTTGACTTGACTAAATGCTTAAAGTTCTGCAGTATATAAAAAAATTAAATTTCTGTCATACATTGTACCTTTTTGTGGTATAAAAGCAAAGTGTTCACTTTTAATAATATTCTTTGACATGTTTTAGATTTTACAGAGCTCTGAAAACACTGAGCTTCACCTTCCACCTTTGCCAGCGAGAAGCTTTACTGGGCCAACGTTACAGGTATGGCAGCTGCTGAATGATTTTATACAATTTGAAAGCTTGCATAAAACTACTATACTGTTATAGCCAGTCAAGCAGCCCAAGTAATCTTCTAGACGAGGATATACAACAACATAGGTGAAGTCTGTTTTTGCCCTCAGAGTCGTGTGTGGTAAATTAACCACATCATTATTGCAAATCTGGCAGTGCACAACCACAGCTGTGTAATGGGGCCAGTGTTGTTAGGTAGTGTTGACAGGCAAAATAGACAAAGCATTTTATGCAGCAAAGTTTATTGGGTTTGTGGAAAAAAATCCAGAAGAAGTTAACTGGGGGAATAAGCCATGCAGCTGGCTTGGGTTCCCTATCCCCCAGTGCCCCTTCACCATTTACAAGGCCAGCAGGACATCACAGAGACCTGTATCAGCCAATGTTAGGTTTGCAAGATGATGGTTGAAGACTTCAATTAATGTTCTTCTGGGCACGTTTTCTTTATTGCTGCTCTACTATATCCAGATAAATGAATTCCCAGTTTGTGTCCTACCAATTTTGTTTATCTCACTTCTCTGCATAACCAGTTGCAACACAGAAAATGTCTCGATGAAAATAAAACGAGCTGCAACCTTAGAGCACAGTCCTCAAAACTTTTAAAGAACACAGAATTCATTCTCATTAACCCGTTTAAGAAGCACTTAGCGATTCACAGCTAGGTCGGGGATCACATAGTTTACAAACGATTTAGCATTTTACTTTAGTTACAATGGAGTTTGAGAAATACTCTTAAATTAACAATTGATCTTGCAGTGGAGTTTATGATGATATTAATGTTATAATGCTTTGGGAAAATGTAGCCTGATATTTCAGCCAGATTTGCACCCCACACGTGTTTATTACAAAGCCAAAAAATAAAATAGTTTCTTCATTTGAGAGGGACATATTAACTCTTTTAGGGCTAATTTTTTTTTTGTTTCTTATCTCCCAGGGCTGAATATTTTTCCAAAAATAAACATTTAAAAAAAAAAAACACAAAGCAATTGTTTAACATATCAAATCAACAAAAAATATTTACTTTTAACAAATGTTACTGTCTTGCATGTTGTATGAGCCTGCATACTCTATGATTTCACATACATATCACATACATTTTACAGAGCAAAGTCCTGCAAAGTCTGATGTCGCTCAAAGCAGCCAATTTCAGTCATTGCCACATTGCACTGCTCACAATACATGTTGCTTTGGTGCCTACTTTTCAATTGTCTGTTGCTGCACTTTCTCACATATACTGTTTGTGTGTACTGTAGAGAGACAAGTCACCCTTTTGCCATTGTGCCATTCCACTGCCACCAAATTTTCTGCCCGCATGAAAACCGTATTGTCACCTCTTTTCATCTTCTGAAACTTTATGAACTTTATGCATGGCATTATAGCCTGGCTCACCCCATGGGATTTGCTTCTGTTTATTACAGAAGTGAATAAAACTTTGCAGCAGCACGTACCTATTACCATGCTGCATAACCTGTCCAAAGCCACCAGGGGACAAAGCACGTTTGGACCAATGCTCCCTGAAGTTATATCGCCAGTTCTGTCCCATCTCTATTTGTAATACCACAGCACGCTTCATCTCGTCTTTTGTTGTGGGTTTACACTTTGAAAAACGAGAATGCGATGCAAACGCAGCCTGCGATTCAAAAAATTTCTCTGCCTACCTGTTTGTCTCATCTGACGGTAGCTGAAAAGCAGCATCAGGAGAGAGCAGCCTGAAGTACAGCAGCTGGTGATCTGTCGTGTCCAACAGCAAGCCATGCCGTCTTTGAAGTCCAGTAGCCAGATCGACTCTCAACAGATCAATGTCTCTGTATTTATCCCACGCGAACCTTGCTGTAAATGCGTCGGCTGCGCGAAGGCGCTCAACTGGCAGCAGATCCGCTGGCGCGGCATCGGCTGGTGTTTGATCAGCTGATGTCGGCTTCTCACTCTCTTGCTCGATCTCCTGATCACTGTCAATAAAATCCGATTCTGAAAAATCAAGAGTCCGACTCCGCGATAATGCGCAAAACACTGTCTGCCGAGTGTTTTCTTTTCTGCACTCGCTTCGCTCCCTTGTCACATGTCGATGCCATCTTGCCATTGTTTACATTTCACAACTCATGCACACGCAAGGATTAGTTGCCGAGTCAACGAGTCTAGCATTCCTCCAAGCACAGAGGGAATACCTGTGATGTGACAGTGAGATTTGTCGCCATTAACAGCTGATTATCGCCCTCTATCCCTGTCGACATGCGCCCTCAACCCCTCCTGTTGTCATCCGCCCTAAAAGAGTTAACTGACTGCTTGATTAAGCATGTTATGCTTCTTTTTATGTAGCACAGATCAGGTAGTGAACAGGGACAGCCCTTCGAGTATATAATGCTAATCCCTTGCATCACAGGCTCTGGGTGTTATTTGTACCGATTGGTGCTTAAGAGATGCAGAGAGAGATTAAAAAAAAAACCTGGAATGCTGTGGACTCAGAGTTTAAATTAACTTTTTGGGAGGTACAATGTCACATTGTTTAGCACTGCTACCTCACAGCTCATGTTACATTTTTGGCCACAATATTTGGTCCAGCTTAGTTTGCAAGCACTTCCGTAGACCTCCACTCAAAACCTAGTTTGGCTTCTCCTTCCCCAGAGATATCATTGCACTTCTTTGAGCTTGTTGAAATTCACAAATATTTCTGTGTTTTTCACAAACTTAAGACAAAGCCAAGTCAGTGAGGTATGCTCATCACTATTTTGTTACACTTGTTAAATTAATTCATAGTAGTCCAAAATTTATTAACACTAGAATTACCAGAGCCTACAAGAAAACCCATAATTCCAGCCCACCTTAAATCCTTAAAGGCATGAGCGGGGAGAAGTCTGTGAACATTCTGCGACGGTGAGGAGTATGGAATAGCAGGCTGCTTGCAGTTTGTCTTAATCGGCACATTTACAGGAGAAAAGACGCTGACGGAGAGGTGCAAACATAAGAAGTTTGGCAAACAAGAGGAGACCTTTCAGTCTATCAAGACTGTACGTTTAGCGAATAGCTAAACTATCCCTGTATCTCTTCCAAATACTTGTAAAAGGTTGTCAGGGTTTCCTCTTCAACTCCATGTCTTAGCAGTTTGTTCCAAATTCCCACAACTCTATGTAAAGAAGTGATTTCTTGCTTTAGTCCTAACCAGCCCTTATTCTTCACTTGTGCCTTGGAGTGTGTGATTCAGTCTAAAACTGACAGAATTCTGCTGAATATATTTAATCGGTGCTTTTCAGCATTTTAAATACCTGGATGAAGTCCCCACACAGTTTCCTATGCTTAAGACTGAGCTGATTTAACCCTCTAAGTCTGTCAGAGTATGGCATGCCCTTAAGTCCCTTGATGCATCTTGTTGCTCCCTTCTGCACAGTGCAACTGTGTTTTTCTTGTAACATGGTGATCAGAACTGAACATGGTGCTCTAGATGAGGTCTCACTACTGCATTATACCTGTATAGTCTTGAGCATGACATCCCTTGATTTATATTCAGCAGTGTTTATACTATAACTTACAATTTTTTCACTTTTTTAATTGCTTTTTCACATTACTTAATGAGTAGTGCTGATCAATGAATACCTCCAAATTGTTATTCACAGCGAATTTTCTGTGTTCGCCCTTGTTTGTCAATTTATTTACTTGTAATTCTGATGGTTTAGGAAATCTTTTTCCCCAGCTGCCTGTATGGTTTTGCAAGGCCCAATGTGACATTACCCAGAGCTCTAAAAGCCAACATTGGACAGGACCATGCTGATCATTGCATTACAGACACTGTGAGACTTGGTTAGTGGTAGAACAGATAACTAAATAATGCAGGTTCTCAAAATTAAATTTTTATGAAACATAAACGCATAAATAACGAGTTGTCTCTAATTGTCGCCAAATGTGCTGGTCGATCTTCGAATTTCACAGCAGTATAGGAAGAGATGTGTGTCCTTATTTGTGTTTAATTAGCCACGTGGAGATTGGAAACAAACACAGGAGACTCTATGAAATATAATAACAACGGAAGATTTATTACTATTTACATGACGGTTCTACCTTTATTTTTTTATATAGTACAAAAAGTACAAAACATCAGCACAGACAGTTTGGAGAGCCTGTCAGAGCTACTTCAAAAAACAGAACAAGCCAGCAGCTTCAATGATGATACGCCACTTTTGAATTTTCTGCTTTTAAAAGACCTACATATTTTTTCTGACTTTTGACTAAGATTTTAGCATTTCTGTTTTGTTTTGATGAAATATGATTGTGTGTCTCTGACTGCTTCATTTCTTTTTTGATCTCACAGAGGCATAGCGGTGCAGTGGTCGGCACTGCTGCCGCACAGCTCAGGTCACCTTTTTGGCCAATATTATCGAGCCAGTATAGTTGGCAGACATTTCCCTAGCCCTCAGGGTCACTTTAAAGATGATTGCACCATTATAATCCTGTCAAATCTAGCTCAGTTAGTCCTTCCCCATTGACTTTAATGCGTTTCTCAGAGTTTAGCGATATTTGCAAACACTTTGTGATTTCTCCAAACTCATGGCGAAATAAACACCATGGAGTTTGCTCATCACTAATAATGAGCATGTGTCAACATAAACCACTAAATCCTTTTCAGAGTCTTCTTCCTATAGCTCAGATTATGCCATCTTGCATTTATAATTGACCTTCCTTTTGCCCATGTGCAGCATTTTTTAGTTTTCTACATTAAACTGCATTTTCCAAGTGTTTGCCCAGTTCTGAAGCTTTTCTACCTCTTGTTTCCTGCAGAGGCATTAGCTCTCTTGGAAATGTGTTCTTTTAATATTGTGGCTTATTAAATAATTAAACAATATCATAATATACCAGAAAAGGCGATATCCCTCCCATAGTGATTACGGCGGTACAAAAATCACATGAGACAAAATATCGTTTAGCTTACATTTACTGACGTTTTACGTGGTTACAGACGGTGAGGCATATGGACAGACTTTTATCCAGGTGGGAATCTGGATCAACACAGTCAGCCATTTTCTCCGTCCCTACGCTGGGAGGGTTTCCCAACACCTTTGTGTTGGCACAGCCTCGAAGGGTCTGGCCACTGTCCAGACCTTTTATAATGTCTTGCTTCATTTGCTGGTCTTCTCCGTCTCCAAACAAGGGCTGAATTCCTCTTCCCCAAAATACAGACATATCATAGTGCTTACATGCCGATTCTCATTCTCCCAATAAGGAAAGAAGATTTGTGCTGATAGAGGACAGAAATACCCTAACCTGTGTTTAAGCTGACTATACAAGCCTCCAGTTGTCTTAGGCTATCTAATCCAATGCTTGGCTAGCACTTCTAACTGCTGAGCCCCTGTGTGCCACAGTTAACATGCACATGTGAATAAAACTCATAACAGTATTGTCCAGATATAGTGACATAAAGAAACATGTAGTATAACACCTCTTCAGATAGATTTGTCCCCTGGGGAAATTTTTTTTAAATAAATAATAAATAAATTATTTAAATAAATCACTACATAAATAGTTAGATAAGTAAGTGAGTGGAGGCTGGGGACATGTGCTAATTGGGACACGAGTGCTGCAGGTGACACCTCCACACCACACTGCAACAGAGATAGATACTTTATTAATCCCAAGGTGAAATTCACATACTCCAGCAGCAGTATACTGATAAAGAACAATATTAAAGACTGGTAAACAATGAAGGTATAACAGACAGACAATAATTTTGTATAATATTAACGTTTACCCCCTCGGGTGGAATTGAAAGTCGCATTTTGTGGCGTAGGAACGGTCTCCTCAGTGTGTCAGTGGAGCAGGACGGTGACAGCAGTCTGTCTCTGAAGCTGCTCCTCTGTCTGGAGATGATCCTGTTCAGTGGATACAGTGGATTCTCCATGATTGGCAGGATTCTGCTCAGTGACCGTCGCTCTGCCACAGATGTCAAACTGTCCAGCTCCGTGCCTACAATAGAGCCTGCCTTCCTCACCAGTTTGTCCAGGCGTGAGGCTTCCCTATTTTTTATGCTGACTCCTCAGCACACTACCGCGTAGAAGAGGGCACTCGCTTCAACCATCTGATAGACGGTTATGGTAGCTGGAATGCCAATCCTGCCATCAACCCCAGATTTTCCCTGTAATTTGGAGGACCTGCTTGCTGGGTTGGATGCAAATTAATCTGTAATTGCTTCGTCCTGGGTATGATGTTAAGGTCCTTGCTCAGGGGCCCAATGGGGCGTTTACGAGATTCGAACAGAGCCACCACTCTGCCTGTATAAGTGAGTAAATAAATAGATGTACGCACACACTTTGTTCTCAACACACCGGAATGACTATAAGGCAAGAAAATTCAAATGAGAGAAAAGTTCTGACTTGGCTGTTAGTCACACTGAGGCATTATACAGATTTACTGCTGTTGGTATAAAGGAGCTCCAGTACCGTTTCTTGAGACGCTTCTGTGTGTCTGCCTTTCCGCCAATTATAGTGTCATCTGTGAATTTCACAAATTTACAAACCACGCCAGAATCAATGTGCACATTAATGTAAATCGGAAAAAGTAATGAGAGTCCTAGGACAGACCCCTGAGGGACTCCATTGATTTACTCCATTCTCCTGCTATCTGGGCTCTTTGTCTCCTGCTGGTTAACCAACTTGAGATCCAAGAAAGGAAGACAGAAGTTCTGAGGTAAAGTTGTGCTACTACTAGCTGTGGCACGAGAGAGTGGTGCCATGCTCCATAAGCAGGTAATAAAAGATCATGAAACGATCTAATTACAAGTGCAATAGCCTTTAGTGACACAGTAATAACACTATAAACCTTTAATGCTAAAGAACAATAGAAGACTGGGTAAGTGCATTAAATTACCATAAAGATGGCCATGGTGTCTCGCTTTTCTTTATTATATAACCCACTAATTTGTTGAATGACAGCTCAAAGTTTTCCAACTCCGATCTAGTAAACATAACTTCATCATGGTGTGCGTCCGGTTACTGTTCTTCAGTACGCCTGACCTGGAAAGAGTGTAGTTTGTGATTATCAAGATACACACACAAATGTAATATGGCTTTTTTAGACACTGATCTTGATATTCCTGCTCTATGTTGCAAAAGAATAGACGCCTCAGTGAGACTAACCATTAAATAAACTAATCTTGTCAAAGATGAGAAACTTAGAGTAAATTCTTTTTTTTTTTTTTTTTTTTGTAGGAGGAAATGTCAGATATACAGAACCCACAGGAAGTGCTCCAATTGCTGAATGCCGTTCAGAATAATAGGGGGGTGCAGGACATGCTGGCATTTCTGGCGGAGGCCCAGAGCATTGCTGATAAGCTTTGACCTGCGGTGTGGGGCTGCTTAACTAAACTTGTGATAAGTTAAGTCACAGGTAGCGAAATGATCAGTACAGCTGAGCACAGTGACTAAATATTTTTTTAGTGATTTTTTTAAATATATGAAGTATCTGAAAAAATATGATAATGTAAATGAATTCACAATACATATTTAATACATTTTTTTTTTTTACATAGAGCTGTATATTAACTTGTATATTATTGATTTGTGTAATAAACATTGCTGTTTTGGAGATCCCCATAATTTTCATGATACGTCCACCTTGCTAAAAGGATAAGTGTCTGTTGTGGGATATGGCTGGCCGTTCATCCCGGCCAATACCCCCAGGCCGCCAGGTGAAGCCCTTCTTGCAACATAAAGGAGGAGTTCCAGCAGGGCATCGTGGACAGTGGAGTTTTTCTTCACAGCCCTGCTGGATTCCATGGGGACCTCCAGGGGATGCTGCAGAGTGGAGCAGGGATTGCTATTTTCCCTATAACCCAGAAGTACGTCTTAGGCACGGTGACAGAGGAAATGACGTAATTCCGGGATGAAGAAGAGGAGTTTTCACCTGATCCAGAAGTGCTGGATAATCATGTGGATTGAGGGCCCGGAAACACTTCCGGGTCATGAACTATAAGAGACTGTGAGAGATCCCAGACGGGCGGGCCGAGTTGGGAGGAAGGGTGACTGAGCTGCTGGGAGTGGAGGATTGATTAACTGTAGTGATTTATTAATTGTGTATTGGAGTATTGTGGAGTAGTGGTGCTTTGTGCACTTTATTATTATAATAAAGATTAATCTTTGGACTTTTATCTGGTGTCTGGCATCTGATCTGAGGGTTCAAGGGGACGACAGCGCCCTCTATCTGTCACACTGTGTATCTGTGTGTCCATCTGGTTGCTGTGTCCCAGTAATTCAAACAGCTGGTTCATCACAAACATTTGTAACAATAAAATAGAGATCTAAGAAATCAATATACTATGAATATTAGCATTAATGTTTGCAGTGCACCATCTATTGGAATTCAATAAAATGCTTTGCATTTCCGGTCAATGGCATATGACAAGCATTATCACTGCTTTGACGAATCCTGTACCTAATGGCATATAGTAGGGATGTATGCATTGCATTTGTCATTCCAACAGATGGCACATAACATTTGTAGTGATGCAGTTTGTTACTATAAATGTTTGTGATGCACCATCAGTTAGAATGACAAATGAAATTCCTTTTATTACAACTTGTACATATCTTACAAAATTCATTCCAATTGGTGGTCCACTGCAAACATTAACTTTGATGTCTACATTGATTTCTTAGGTTTTAACCCGTCTTAGACATCTACTTGCATATATATATATATATATATATATATATATATATATATATATATATATATTTTATATAAAACTGCTCAAAAAATTAAAGGAACACTTTGAAAACACATCAGATCTCAATGGGAAGAAGAAATCCTCCTGGATATCTATACTGATATAGACTGGGTAATGTGTTAGGAGCGAAAGGATGCCACATCGTTTGATGGAAATGAAAATGATCAACCTACAGAGCCTTGAATTCAAAGGCGCCCAAAAATCAGAGTGAAAACATGATGTGGCAGGCTAGTCCATTTTGCCAAAATTGAATTGCAGCAACTCAAAATTGTATGCAGCACTTTGTATGGCCCTGTGTTCTTGTATACATGCCTGACAACATCGGTGCATGCTTCTAATGAGATGACAGATGGTGTTGTGGGGATCTCCTCCCAGATCTGGACCAGGGCATCACTGAGCTCCTGGACAGTCTGAGGTGCAACCTGGTGGCATTGGATGGACCAAAACATAATGTTCCAGAGGTGTTCTATTGGATTTAGGTCAGGAAAGTGTGGTGGCCAGTCAATGGTATCAATTCCTTCATCCTCCAGGAACTGCCTGCATACTCTCACCACATGAGGCCAGGAATTGTCGTGCACCAGGAGCCACTGTACCAGCATAGGGTCTGACAATGGGTCCAAGGATTTCATCCTGATACCTAATGGCAGCCAAGGTGCCTTTGTCAAGCCTGTAGCGGTCTGTGTGACCCTCCATGGATATGCCTCCCCAGACAATCATTAACCCACCACCAAACTGCTCATGCTGAATGATGTTACAGGCAGCATAATGTTCTCCATGGCTTCTCCAGACCCTTTCACTTCTGTCATGTGCTCAGGGTGAACCTGCTCTCATCTGTAAAAGCACAGGGCACCAGTGGTGCATCTGCCAATTCTGGTATTTTATGGCGAATGCCAATCGAGCTGCATTCTGCTGGGCAGTGAGCTCAGGGCCCATTAGAGGACATGGGGCCCTTGGGTCACCCTCATGAAGTCTTTCTGGTTGTTTGGTCAGAGACATTCACACCAGTGGCCTGCTGGAGGTCATTTTGTAGGGCTCTGGCAGTGCTCATCCTGTTCCTCCTTGCCCAAAGGAGCAGATACTGGTCCTGCTGATGGGTTATGGACCTTCTATGGCCCTCTCCAGCTCTCCTAGAGTAACTGCTTGTCTCCTAGAATCTCCTCCATGCCCTTGAGACTGTGCAGGGAGACACAGCAAACCTTCTGGCAATGACACGTATTGATGTGCCATCCTGGAGAAGTTGGACTACCTGTGCAACCTCTGTAGGGTCCAGGTATCACCTCATGCTACCAGTAGTGACACTGACTGTAGCCAAATGCAAAACTAGTGAAGAAACAGTCAGAAAAGATGAGGAGGGAAAAATGTCAGTGGCCTCCACCTGTTAAACCATTCCTGTTTTGGGGTCATCTCATTGTTGCCCTCTAGTGCATCTGTTGTTAATTTCATTAACACCACAGCAGCTGAAACTGATTAACAACCCCTCTGCTACTTAACTGACCAGATTAATATCCCATAAGTTTCATTGACTTTATGCTATACTCTGATTCAAAAGTGTTCCTTTAATTCTTTTGAGCAGTGTATATATATATATATATATATATATATATATATATATATATATATATATATAATGTAAAGTATTAGTATAGTATTAGTGAAACAGGACAGCTGTCTATTCCTGACGTCGCGCTTCCCACTCCCTTTGACCCGCAGCCTCTGTCTCGGATTAGCATGAATGTATCACTCCTGTAAGCGAACTATGACTCAGTGCAATGAGAGAAGTCGCAAAATCAACTGGAATGTTCAAGCAAATTATATATATATATATTAAAAAAAAAGATCCGTTAAGTAATTCTCTCATTCGCTAACTAAGTGGAGTTAAGGTTACGCCTTGAAGCAGACGCGTGAGTGAGGAGGGCCCCGCAGCCCGATGAGTCTCTCTCGGATTCACTCTAATAAATCGGTACCGCAAGCGAACTATGATACTTGGCACAATGAGAGAGTCGCAAAATCAAAGGAATCTTCAAGCAAATTATAGAAAAAATCCCAATCTAAATCCGATAAGTAGTTCTTTTGTGAAAAGCAGACAGACAGACATACAAACGGGTCTAAAAAACTATCAGAAATTTTGCTCTTGGACCACAAAATTTTTAAAACTGTTTCTTAGCGAGCACCTATTGCCCAAGTGTAACCTACCTTACAAATTTCAAGTTCTCATGGTCCGGGAGATTGAGAGAGTCAGTTGTATTTGGCTTTATATATAGTATCTCACAAAAGTGAGTACACCCCTCACATTTTTTTAAATATTTTATAATATCTTTTCATGGGACAACACTGAAGATATGACATTTGGATACAATGTACAGTAGTCCGTGTACAGTAAAATAACTTGACACACAGCCATTAATGTCTAAAGCGCTGGCAACAAAAGTGAGTACACCCCTAAGTGACAAATGTCCAAATTGTGCCCAATTAGCTGTTTTCCCTCCCCGGTGTCATGTGACTCATTAGTGTTACAAGATCTCAGGTGTGTTAAATTTGGTGTTCTCGCTCCGACACTCTCTCATACTGATCACTGGAAGTTCCACATGGCACCTCATGGCAAATAACTCTCTGAGGATCTGAAAAAAAGAATTGTTGCTCTACATAAAGATGTCAAGCATGTGTGTGTGGCGGCAACCAGATGAGGAGTACAAAGACAAGTGTGTCTTGCCTGCAGTCAAGCATGGTGGTGGGAGTGTCATGATTTGGGGCTGCATGAGTGCTGCCGGCACTGGGGAACTACAGTTCATTGAGGGAACCATGAATGCCAACATGTACTGTGATATACTGAAGCAGAGCATGATCCCCTCCATGACCCACAAGGCAGTATTCCAACATGATAAAGACCCCAAACACACCTCCATGATGACCACTGC
>NC_053154.1:312496887-312631887 GCF_016835505.1 Polypterus senegalus
GTGTGTAGGCCCCATCTAGTGCTCAATAACCCATAATAATATCAAGACTACTGCAGTGGCTCCACACAGCCCACCATAGTAAAATGGCTTCCTTGCAGCCTCAGGCTCAACTGCAATTGATCGCAGGCAGACCAGGCTTGGCAGTCAGCTGTGTCCAGGACAAAGAAAACTACTCTGAATCCAAACTTCAAGGCTGGCAGGTACCACTAAGCCGCTACCTTGCAGGTTTTGACTTTTTAGTTAAAGGTGAGGCCCACCACCGAGAACTATGGCTGGTGTCAGGAAGGGATGCTAGTTAATAAAAAGCTTGCCAATCCAAAATAAATGGACATTTGATGTTCTTACAACAAAGACTGGGGGGCTATGTCAATACAGAGTGACCCCACATGAATGTGTGAAGGCTTTAAGAGGAAGAAAATGATAGTTTTAATGTACTGAAACTTCAGAGGCATTATAATATTCAAAGAGAAGAGTAAAATGGAAACCCTAATCAATGAACTTGCAATACAACCTTGATTTGCTACACTTTTCCCAACACTGTGAGCCAACACAATGCCAGGATTTTACCCAAAACTTGCCAGTTGAGACACAGCCAGGCCAATAGGCCTCAGCACTAGAGAAGTATCTGCAAAGTGTGGATAGATAAATGCTGTCGTTTCACACCAGCATCCCATCTTCTGTACAGGCTCCATAATCTTGTGATTTACAGGTTACTGCACCACTTCTGATGGTCTGAAGATACCTGAGCAACTTCTCACCCCCTCATTTTTATTCAATGTATGTTAAATCATTTTAACATTACAAAAATGTTGACGAGAACTGGCCATTCAGCCCAGCAAAGTTCACCTGTCCTATACACTTAATTTTCACAAAATAACATCAAGTCGAATTTTGAAAGTCCCTAAAGTCTACCACACTACTTGGTCACTTATTCCATGTCTGTGTAAAGGAACACTTCCTAATGTTTGTGTGAAATTTACAATTAACAACTTTCGAACGGTGTTCCAATGTTCTTGATGAACTCATTTTACAGTCTCAGACTTGATCCATAATTTTAAACATTTTAATCCTCTTAATCTTCATTTGCTTAAACTGAAAAGGCTTCGCTCTTTTAATTTTTCCTCATAACTCATCCCCAAGCCTGGCCGCTCATCTTTAGACTTTCCTTAGTGCTGCTATGTCTTTTTTGTAGCCAGGAGACCAAAACTGCACACAGGACTCAATAACACCAGTGTGTTATAAAGCTTGATCAGAACCTCCTGTGACTTGTACTCCACACATTAAGGCGCTATATAACCTGACATTCTGTTAGCCTTCTTAAGGACTTCTGAACTCTGTCTTTATGAGTGCAACAATGTGTAAAAAAACTGTAAAAAGTGCAAGTGCAAACGTGTAATGATTCAGTAAATTACCAGATTATCTGACAATCCACCTATCTTTTTATTATCTGCAAACTTAACCAGCCTGTTACTTACTGTATATTATTTTCCATATTATTTATATAAATTAAAAATAGCAGCGACTCCTGCTTCCTATGCCTGATCCAGTTCTGCACCCATCTAAAAACATCACCCTGAACTCCCACTTATTTTAGTTTGATGGCCACCCTCTCATCCCCTCTCATCTGGCACATTATCAAATGCTTTCTGGATGTCAAGAGAAATAACACCATATGCACCACTCTGCTCAGATCTATTTGTTGCCTCCTCATAGAATTCTACCATGTTAGTAAAACGTGATCTCCATCCTGTGAACCCGTACTGACTGTTCAGTAAAACTCCATCTCTTGCCATGTGCTGCTCAACCTTATCCTCAGTAATTATTTCCATTAATTTGCATGTTTAGCTTACTTGCTGTTTTGTCTTGGTAGAGTTCTATATTACTCTGCTATCCCCTTTTGTATTCTTTATTGTGAAGCCTTTGTCATAATGCCTCAAATCTCATAGACTTACCATTGTTTATAAGCTATTGTACTTTGTAACTTCTCCCCACCTTCCCTTCTACATCTTTAACCTCAGGCAATTACAGAGTAAAAGACAAACAGAAGTTAAGTTACAACTTTAAATAATGTATTAGTGATAATATTCATAAAATAATAACAATAAGCAATGAACACGTGAATATTGGCAACCATATAACCTGATAAATGCTAATGTGTAGTTTCAGGTGGCACACAGACTAGTTAGTTACTTCTGATGTCTCTAGTTATCATTTCTAGCTTTCTTCACGAAAGGCTGAATGCCTGTTTCAAAATGGCCGCTAAGTTGTGCTTCTGTGGAAGACGAATGTTCTCTTCTCTCCCTTGCACTAATTCATGTCTGAGAAGTACGCTTTACAAACCATGTAAAACCATGCTTTGTTTTAGCTAACAGAAAAATATTTGTGCAAAGGACTCAAGGTCTAAGCATTCCACACATGAGTCTGCCTTATCACGTTTTCCCTTAGCTTACATCTGAACGCCATAACAAAGAAATCAAGTTGTACAAGGGGCGTTGAAGGGGCTCAAGGATTGTGAATAATAAATGTGTTGACTGTTGCATTTTATAATGATATTAAATCACGCATTCTAGGGGTATAAAACTGGACCCCACCCAACAGACGGGGTTCAGAAGAGCCCTGACGCTGTCATGTATATTTGATTGTCTGCTTTTCTGAAACTCTTCTCACCGTGACTCTGAAAAATAAAGCTGCTTTATAACCGCACCTGCTGTCTGGTCTGAGTTTTCGTCCACAATTCTCAGTGTGGTCTTCTTTTCAGTTCATGGTGTGTGAGATGCTCCTTCATCATAATGGTGAGAGAGAGACAGGGAGGGGTAAAGCAACCACATTTATACATTCCTTGTCCAAATCCTTACACCCATAATGCATTGTGCTATAGAATGCCCTCTGATTCAACCCAATCCTAAACAGCCATACTTCAGACCAATGGGGCACGTGATAACAGTCACACCTGCCCCCAAACCATTTGCAGTGCTGATGCTTGTCAGCTAAATAGTTTGGCTTTCCTGTGGGAGTTGATTGAGCGAGTCTTGCAGAGAATCTCTTGGCAAACTGATTTTACACACCTCACCCGTCCCTGTAATAAAATTCACTATTCTGGCTCGTGGTGGGTTGGGGTGGTTAGTTAATCATCAATTTATTGCTGTTCCATCGCTGTTCTTATTAATGATTGAACACTCCCAAGGAGACTGGCGGTTTTCACAGCATTAGCAGCCTCTGGAGAATTGTATCAGGTCATGGAGAAAATGTCAAGCACCAAAAACAGAGCAATTGTTTCAACGGTTGATGACCAGATTTGGCGTAGATGTCTTAATACTCAAAATTCAATAATGGATGTAAATTTTTTCTCACATGTATCGATGCGCTGTGTAATGACTAACTCTGAGATGGTGGGTTGGGTTGTGTTTTGAGTTCACCCTGATGTTTTATTTTTACATATACTTGATGCTAAGGAGTACGCTATTGTTTCTTTTTTGGAGGATATTTATACTAAAAAGTATAAGTAAAAATGCTAAAGCCTTGAAGCTGGAGATTGCTACCTACTTTGTGACTCAGAAGCCAGGAGCATCCTCTTTAATAAAACCCCTGTGTGTGTCCAGGTGTCCGTGTGTGTGTCTTCTGGTGAAGTGTGCATGCACGGGGTCTCACGTGTTCAGTCTCTCCCTGTGCAGAGAGAGAGAGAGAGACACACACACAGGCGCGCGAGAGAGAGACACACACACACACACAGGCGTGCAAGATACACACACACACAGGCGTGCAAGAGACACACACGCAGGTGCGCAAGATACACACATACACAGGCGTGCAAGATACACACACACACAGGCACGCGAGAGACACACACACACACAGACACGCGTGCATTGTTGAAATGTTACTTTTCTCAGTGGTTTATTAAGTTACGGATTTTTCAAATGTTTATTTTTCACCTGTGCTTAAAACTCATCAAAAAAAGTGTTTTTAGCGAACAGTTTATAACGCTATAGCGCAAACTCTTGCAATGTTAGTTTTCTCTATTGTTCAAGGTTTTCTCAGTGTTATTTAATGTTTTTACATTTAGTTTACTATTACGCTGTGCATTCTGTGGTGTAATTGACTATATTTGTGCTTAAAAACTTATTAAAATATATATTTACATACAGTTCGTACAGTCTGGAACGGATTAATTGTATTTACATACAATCCTATTGGGGAAATTACTTCGGTTCACGACCAAATCGGGTTTCGACCAGAGTTTTGGAACGAAAAATGGTCGTGAGCCGAGGTTCCACTGTATTACTGTCAGACAAAATTACAGGCATTTTATGGAAATACAAACCAGTATTACTGAGTGAGAAAATTAAAGGCACACAATACAGTGACACATATTACAGCCACATACAAGGTCCCTTGCCATTTAATATAGACTGTTCCTACTAATGTTCTAGCGCCCTTTATTGTAACAGGCTTAATGTCTAGTTTTATAATAATAACAAGCACTGAGTTAATAGCAAAGCCATTTAGTCTGTCACCAGAAAAAAGAAGAATTCCGATCCTCCAACTTATACCATCTTTTGCTGTGGCAAAATGTGGCACGTGTTGCAGTGATGATGCATAATGCAAGACTCGGTGCTCTCTTTTGGTGTTAAGATGTATGTGTGCAGGGAACCATCCCGTGATATTAAAATGAAATCTACCAAGATGGTTGAAAGTTAAGGGTTGTGGTTTGCACCACACAGCTGACTGCCTTAGTGTCCCCTAGTAGGTTTCTTCACCAGCCACTGTCTCAGTAAAGTAAAATGTGAAAATTGTTTGTTTACAATCTCAAAAAACTACAGAATGAACAAATAAAAATGACTTGAAGTAATAAGGTGAGTTATAACTCTTCACTGGCTCATGAGAGTGTACCAAAGGAAAAGCTGTTCTTAAGTATATTTTCCTAAAACATATCACCAACTTGAAACCATAAAGATAAAAAATGAAAAAAGATTAATGGTTGAGAAATTAACAATCAAGTTAAAACTGCCACCTCTTTATTACGAGTATTTCAGCAGGACATATAAAGAAAAACAGCATCTAATGATGAGGAAATGCTAAGAGTTTTCATAACCATACATAATCGGCTTCAGGAGAGAATGGCTCCCCGTGACTCTCTCTCTGTGTCCGTCTGTCTCTGTCGGGTCAAACGCCAGCGCCACAGTGTAGCATCTGTACACTTGTACTGGCCTTCTCTCTCCTCTGTCTCCTGCTCTTACTGGCTCCTTTACATCACCATTGTCTCTCTGTCTTTTCTGTTCTCTATCTATGGGTCTCGGTCTGACGCTGCTAAGGTGCACAACAGCACCTCTCCATGGTGACACTCTCCTATCTCCTTTATTTATGACTTTAGGAAGCAAAACATGGATTCTGCAACAACAAAACACATTGCTTCAGAAAATACGATCTTCATTGTAGAGGATGACCATCTAGTAAACGAATGTTAGCCCGAATGGTTTGTATAGTTTAGTGAAATAGAAATATATAAAGGCGGCACAGTGGATTCACTTACCGGGTCCGTGTCTACGTGGGTTTCCTCCCACAGTGTATGTGTGCCCTGCGGTGGGCTGGCGCCCTGCCTGAGGTTTGTTTGCAGATTTGTTTTTTTTTTTTGTTTTGTTTTTTGTTCTCACGGGACTTTAACGTCCTATTGAATTGTTCTGCTATACTTGCTTATACTTCACTGTTCATGTCAAAATGTAAAATATTGTTCTGTTTTGGTACATTTTGCACCAAAGTGTTATGAAACTCTCTTCAACACATTTTTTTGCTTGATATTTTCTCCACGACCTGATACATTTCTCAAGAGGTTGTTAATGCTGCCAAAACTGCCAGTCTCCTTTAGAGTGTAGTAGATCTATAATAATAAAAGGCAAAGCCCTCACTGACTGACTGACTGACTGACTCACTGACTCACTGACTCATCACTAACTCTCCAACTTCCCATGTAGGTAGAAAGCTGAAATTTGGCAGGCTTATTCCTTACAGCTTACTTACAAAAGTTAAGCACGTTTCATTTCGAAATTCTACACGTAACGGTCATAACGGTCGATAACGATCGACAACGTCCACCATGTTGTACTTTCTTATTTATGGCCTCATCTTCACGAAATTTGGTAGGCAGCTTCCCTGCGCTAACCGAAACCGATGTACTTACTTATTTCAATGGTATGACGCCACTGTCGG
Organism: Polypterus senegalus; assembly: GCF_016835505.1. Taxonomy (NCBI): domain Eukaryota; kingdom Metazoa; phylum Chordata; class Cladistia; order Polypteriformes; family Polypteridae; genus Polypterus; species Polypterus senegalus. The sequence continues at coordinate 312,503,092 of NC_053154.1, forward strand.
CCGCCATATTGAACTTTCCAACGTCACCAATTTTCAAACTTCCCGTGTAGGTAGAAGGCTGACCCCATCTTCATGAAATTTGGTAGGTGGCTTCCCTGCGCTAACCAAAACTGATGTACGTACTTATTTTGGTGGTATGACGCCATTGTCGGCCGCCATATTGAATTTTCCAAACGTCACTAATTCTCCAAATTCCCGTGGAGGTAGAAGGCTGAAATTTGGCAGGCCCATTCCTTACAGCTTACTTACAAAAGTTAAGTAGGTTTCATTTCGAAATTCTACGCGTAACGGTCATAACGGTCAACAACGTCCTCCATAGTGAACTTTCTTATTCATGGCCCCATCTTCACGAAATTTGGTAGGCGGCTTCCCTGCGCTAACCGAAACCAATGTACATACTTATTTCGTTGGTATGACACCACTGTCGGCCGCCGTATTGAACTTTCCAACGTCACTAATTCTCCAACTTCCCGTGTAGGTAGAAGGCTGAAATTTGGCAGGCGCATTCCTTACAGCTTACTTACAATAATTAAGCAGGTTTCATTTAGAAATTCTACGCGTAATGGTCATAACGGTCAACAACGTCCACCATGTTAAACTTTCTTATTTATGGCCTCATCTTCTCGAAATTTGGTAGGCGGGTTCCCTGCACTAACCGAAACCAATGTACGTACTTATTTCGGTGGTATGATGCCACTGTCGGCCACCATATTGAACTTTTCAACAGTCTTTGTTACTTATGGGCCCATCTTCAAGAAATTTGGTACACGGGTTCCCAACGCTAACTGAATCCTACTTACGTACAAATATACATCCATAGCCTGCACCTTGGTCACCGTGTGAGGCGGCGTTGGGTCCCCCATCCCAATGCCTCCCACGTTGTTGGCTGGCTGCCTGCCTATATAAGACCGTCCGTCGCTCCGGTCTCTACATTCCCTTTCTTGCTTCGCCACGGGATTCACGTCTCCCTACTGATAACTATAGCCTTTTTGTTTAATCCACGGCTTCTCCGCTGTTTTATTGTTTGTTTATTACAATTATAGTTATTGTGTAGGTATTTTACACTTACTTTACATTGATCAGGTACCCGTTTCCTTTATCATTCCAACCCCCATTACCATGTCTATCGAGATGATCACTATCGATCAAAGAACTGTCACTTACCGAGTGGTTTCCATGCCCAGAGATACCACTTACCTTAACCATTCTCTTTGTTACATATTGCACGGCCATATCAGGCTCACTCTTGATATCTGGAGGAACATTCTGTCTTATGTATTGAATGACGGGGACAGGTTCAAGGTGTGGACTGATGACGGTACAGGAGATAATTATACTACACAGGAGCACTAGAAGAGTCAAATGCTTAAGCCCTTCATCTATGGTTCTGCATGTGAGTTGATGGCTGCCGCTGAATTGTTCGGTTGTCGCTTTCAAGTGTACCGAAATGGCCAAATATTTTACACCTTTCGACAACCGCCAATGCCTCTTAAACATCTTAGATTCACAGGTGACGATTTCAGTAGTGGACACTTTGATGTTTATAAATGTTTAAACTCTCAAAAGCTGGATGTGATTTTATCGATGAAACCGGTTGTGTGCTTACAACGCTTGACAGAATGTCACTTCAACACAACAAATCCTGCAAACACTGTCGTAATTGAAACAAACCATGAAACTCAAACCGATTATGACAGCAGCAATCCAAGCTGTGAGATTTGAGACAAGATTACTGTTCACATGGCCAACTGTAAGTTACATGCTCAAGAGTAAGCTCAGCGCACAGCTTGGTCATATTACAACCGGAGGGCCGAACTCACAATGTGGCATACAAAGAGATCCTTAACAAATAATTATTGGGATATTTTCCCACAGTTTAAAAAGGTTTAATTTTCTTCTTAATAAAAATTTTAATGCACTACTTCGCCGCTGCAAAGCGCGGGTATTCTGCTAGTTCTCTTTAAAGCAAAGCTCCCAAACTTTTTTCAGCCGCAGACCCCTTTACTAAAAACTTTTAAAACCATCGACCCCTAGTCATTTACTTTACTTTCTCAAATTAATACATTTGTACAGTACTCGATATTAAATATTTCACTAGATATCAAACTTTTCATTTTAATCACTTGTAATTAATGAATGAAAAAGATAAGAGGACTACGGAATATGGCATTATCTTGTGCAACATTTAATATCGAATCCTGCACTAACGAAAATTAAAGCAAAAAAATATGAGCAGAGTTTTTTTACATTTTTGACATCCTCTCTCTATGTCTGTCACTCACACTCTCTGTACGTTCTGCACAGGCTGGCGCTGTACTCACCTAGGACTAGGATGCCCTGCGCTGCCCCATAGCTGACTTACCTTGTTTCCTTACAGGCCCAAGGTCGTCCTCGGTTTCCAAATCTGCACACCCCTTTTCAAACCATGACTAAGATGGCCACTCCTCTCGGACTACAGTCAAAATGGCTGACTACTTCCATTCAGATGACAGGCCAAATGCCTGATGCCTATAAAGCAACAAAGAGCAGGTACAGACAAGAGGGTGGAACTTCCTCTAACAAGGCTACATCTTGGGGGTACTGCAAATCTAGGGGGGCAGGACTTACACCTGTCAAGTTTTTGATCAGTATTGGTGCCATTTTATACAACTCCTGATGCACTTCACCTCCTCCTTAGCTGTTCTTTAAGTGCTAAAATACTGAAAGAATCTCTTTGGGTCACCAGTTGCCTTTTCTGCTATATTCCTTTCTGTCTTTTATCTTCTCTAATGTCCTTCTTAATGGTTGCCCTCATATTCTCATACACCCTGCAATTCACATTGGAGTTACTACTGTTATATGCCTTATTCATTTGTTTTTTTTCCTTGCAGCTTCTTTTTCACCTTTTTATTAACCCATTGTGAACATTTTTAAATTTCCCATTCATTCCAAATGTAAGTATGTACCTGTGTTGCATTACATGAAAAACATTTTTAAACCTGTGCCACTGCTCCTCAACCGTCTCCACATTTAAAAACGTATCCCCGTCCATACTTCTTAGTCTTTGCCGCATCTGCTCAAAAGTTGCCCTGCCAAAGTCAAACTTAACAGTTTTTGTCTCTGCATTTGCACTCTTCCAAAACACTGAGAATTGTATTGTATTATGGTCACTTGACCCTAGTGGTTCAATCACCTCTACACCCTCAATTCTGTCCTGATAATTACAAAGTACTAAATTCAGACAGATGCGTTTGTGCTTTGGCATACTGTGTTAAAAACAGTCGCTGATTACGTCTAAAAACTCCTGCTTTTGAACTCCACCATTTGCAAGTTTATCTCGATTAATATTCAGGTAGTTGAGGTCCCCTACGACTATAATATTGCCCTGTAAACATGCATTTTTAAAACTTACTAAGGAGAGGGGCATTGAAGTTGTTGTCTGCATTGATTTTAAAAAACTGCTGATGGTTAACAAAGCCTCAAATCATCTCTGCTCCATCTTATATTTCAGAATGTCTTACACCTTACACTCCAAATCGTAACCTTAGATCTTCAAATGAGTGTCTGCTTAGAATTCCAAGAGCTAAACTTAACAGAAGTGGTGAGGCGGCCTTCTGCTGCTATGCACCTCAAATCTGGAATAGCTTAGCATTAGAAATTCGCCAGGCTAATACAGTGGTGCACTTTAAAACACTGCTGAAAACTCATTATCCTGATGGTCTTTATATTCAATTAATTGTCATTATTATTCATGGTGGCTCCACAATCCGTACTAACCCCTACTTTCTCTTCTGTTCTTTTTCTGCTTTTCTGTGGTGGAGACCTGCACCACCACCACCTAATCAACGCATCGTGATGTACCTACATTGATGGATTAAAGGCCAGAAGTCCACATGACCGTCATCATCAAGTCCTTCCATGAGAACACTAAATACAATGAAGACTGATTATTTATGTTAAGTAGAATGCCCAGAGGGGACTGGGTGGTCTCATGGTTTGGAACCCCTGCAGATTTTGTTTTATTCTCCAGCCATCTGGAGTTTTTTTTTTGTGTGTTTTCTGTCCTCCCTGGCCATCAGACCTTATTTTTATTCTATGTTAATTAGTGTTCCCTAATTTTAATTATTTATTTTGTCTTTTTTCTCTCTCTTCATCATGTAAAGCACTTTGAGCTGCATTATTTGTAAGACAATGTGCTACAGAAATAAATGTTGTTGCATTGGGTGGTCTATAACACACTCCCAAAATAAGGCCTTCTTCTCTAATGCTTTCCAGGGGAAGCCAGATGTCCTCACTAAGATGGGACTCATCATCCAATTTTAGATGTTAAAAGATCAATGTGATAATAAACATTAATTTTATATTAGCATCTTATTGTGTTTTTCCCTTCTAGTTATTATGAAAGAGGAACTGCATCCCAAGAAGTTCTTAAAAAACTATTTACTAGTTAAACATACACTAAGACATTTAAAATGATTGAATTGTTTGACTAGAACAATTGATAAAGAACACTATACACGTGGTCTTAAGTAGAATGAGTACAGTATAGGGTGATCCAGATCTAATTATGCAATTTTCATTACGCTATAACTTATTACGTTTATTACATAGAAAATCACCAGAAAAATCCCGGACCATTGAGAAGTGTGCGAACTGACGACATGAAGAATCGCCTTTGCGCCGAACTGGAATCACCTCCGCATAAATCAAAATCATCCCGACGATCTGGATCTGCATAATTAGATATGAACCACCCTGTATTTTGCCACTGAGGACAAGCATCACACCACACCAACTAATTTTAGGAATGTGTCTCAAATTGGCCAGTTATCTCCTGCACCTCTCTGTAAGTTGAAGGTCCTAACTGGCAGCCCCCCCCATTATCTGTTATTTCTTTTCTCACCTGTAAGTTTATCAAGGCCATATTGCACAAACACAAAGAGCTCAGCCAACTGTCTTCTTTCAGTTGATTCATTCTGCTGTGGTGTAAAAATTTCGATGGGCAAGACTCTCTCATGTAATTGATTTTTAATGTCTTCTGCCAGCTCATCAATGTGTTAGCAAAGCCATATCACAAAAGAGGGTCTTTTTCATGGTGGCGAGCAAACTTATCACCATACAATACTGTCGACATTGAAAGAGCCGCTGAACAAACAAGGTTCTCGAAAGCTGTGCCTCGTTTGTTGTTTCTAAAGTCATCCAAGTTAAACAGGTTTTAAGATGCCACAGGCAAGAAATTCTTATGAAATTGATAAAAAGTCAACTTTAATTACAGTAGCAAGCAGAGACATTCACACAGCAGAAAATCACTTTGACATTTGTGCTTTTTGACTTACTATTCCAATAGGTGTTTGCTCTTTACCTGAATTTTATCTTCATCTTCTTCTTCTTCATGCCATTACAAGTCAATGTATTAGATTTTTTAACTTTATGGTAATGTTTAATCTTTTTGTTGATATTTTTTGTGGTTTGACATGAGACACTTTTCCATATTGATTATGGAGTACACCTAAAAAGTTTGTAATTTGTAATTGAAAGAATCCAATGTCAGACCACTATCTGCAAGATGGAAGAATAAATCTGTTATTACAGTGCCTTGAGAAAGGATTCAACTTCGAGTTTTGTCACAATGTAATCTGGAATTACAACAGATTTTCATTTGGATTTAATGTAATGGACTTAACAATATAGTTCAAATTGATAAAGTGGAATGAAAATAAAACACCTTGTACATGTAAAAAAATACGTAAAAACCTAAAAGATTTGACTGCATTGTGAGACTTTTTTGAGACTCTCCCCAATGGGACGACACACGTAATCATGACTGCCGCATCTGTTGAGGGCTGCTTGTCTGTCACAGTGCCACAGAAACAACTACAAGCTGACCGCTGCCATGTGCAATAAGCGACTGTTGCCTGGTGGGTGATGGAGGGAACATTATAACTTGGCCACTGCCCTGACCCCGACCCTCCTGTTTGCTGTGTCTGTGTAGTAGAATGGTACATCCAGCTACAAGAAATAGCATGGCCTGTCCTGTTTCCAGTAAAAGAGAACTGATTTTGCTAAGATACTGAGACTCAGACTTGTCTTTGGGGAGAAAGACACCAACTCACACGTCAACAGCATATAAAAAAGTACTGATTCTGGTTAACTAAAATAAAAGTGACACTTTTAATTTCAAGAAATTTCATTCAGCCCAGAATATATTTGCTTCAAAATGATATCCTAAAAATAACAAAGAGCATCATCAAACCATAAGTAATATTGTTGGATTTACTGTAATTTAATCCTCATCTTTGTAACATAAACAGAAACTTGAGATGATAAAGAAATCAAATACGTTTCTCTTACTTGCCCAGAACTGCCCCCATTGTTACTCCCGGCACTTCAAGGTGTTTCACGCTCTGCACAGCTGATGCTCTTCGGGCTTTTTAAAAGGTCTGCTGGCAGTCTGACAACAGGTGTAGCTCGTGCGTCTTCTTTAGACACGTGATTTCCAGTAAACTATTTGAATTTAAATGAGCTATTTGCTCATAAGAAATGAAAATCCTCCCTGATCTTTTGATTTTTTTTTAATGTATATGGCCTTTTGCAAATCCTAATATCACAGCACAGCATAAATGTATTTGCATGGCCAGACCCCAAGACAGTAAAATTAGATTTGATGCAGGAGTCAGCCAGGACACCATCCCATCCACTTCTAAACAAATCCAAAAACTCAAATACAAGGAGACAAATAAATTTTTTTCTGGCAGGAACATCTTTGAGGTGTGTGTGTGTGGAACATGGAATACCATAAAGAACCTTCACCTAAACTGTGGCCAGGTTGAGGTCTACGTGTCAGGGCTAAATGGCGCTAAGGCAGAACTTTGAATCTCTCAGTCCCCTAGCGCCCTCTGTAATTATACCTCCATCCATCCATCCATTATCCAACCCGCTATATCCTATCTACAGGGTCACGAGGGTCTGCTGGAGCCAATCCCAACAGTAGTAATACGTCAGGGACCTTCTGTCAAACAAATTTGATTGATGACCTTAAGCCCACTTTTCTCTGATTGGTGGGTGTGAGTGCTGGCCCTGCCCCTCCACCTGATTGGTGGATTGGAAGGATGTGCCCCGCCCCTGGTGATTGGTGAGGGACCACCTGTGCCCGCCCTAAAATTAGTTCTCTTTCTGTCAAGAGCCGTTCGATGGATGTCGGTCCCCCGGTATCTATTATTTAAAATATCTATCTTTGCTTTATCACTTGTAAACCGCTTTTATTTGATCTAAGTCAAGCCGCCTTCCCCATCTCACAGAAAAACAAAATGACGAGTTTCCCACAGAAAGATCACAGACTGGCTCTGCTCTGAAAAGCTGGCAGCCCCCTGGGCGCGGTCGCGAGATGACCAGGGCCGAAGCTCTACGCGTACGCGCAGGCAAGTGCGTGTAGTTCGAAATACAAGCTGACCGTCTCTCTCTGTCTACACAGAGACTCTCGGAGCAGGCAGCCACCTGCACGCGCCCACGAGCCTGCTAGCTCTACGCAGACCCAAACAGGCACAGTCTAAAAACTGTATGAGCCACGGAGTGCATCTACTGTAGATCAGCCAGTGCTCGCCACAGGCCTGGAAACTGACAGCCCCCCTGCTGCGTTCGTCCCTGCACACGTATGCTTGTCAACAGCTGGGCGTAAACCCCCCTTCCTCCAACCCCATGCTGCAGGGGCGCGTAGCTACTTTTTCCAGGACGGATGGATGTTTAAAAGTTAAAGACTTTAATGATAACGTATAAAACACGAGATAACTAGTTCGACATAAGCCCATTAAAAATCACACAGACATATGCAGCAGTTACCTTTTAAATTACATATAAAAATCTATCCCTGGCTTTATAACGTGTATAAAAAGTATATCCAGTACAACACACATATCATCTGGCCCTAAGGAAACATATTGTGGAAGAAATGCATTTAGTTTTCTAAACATTAGTTTGCCTTAAACAGATCGGACATCTGGGGATAGAGAAAGGCACTTTAAAGCTTTAAAATAACATTTCGCTATTCCTTAGGAATACGGCGGTCATTTTTTCCAATACATGCGGCACTCGCATGAATCTAAAGGGGGAGGAGGGGGCGATTCACACCTCAGAGGCCACAGGTGGGACCCGGCTCAGGCCGGTTTATGACCTTTAAACTCATGTCAGAGTATCCGGTGGGCAGTGTGAAAACTGTCTTACCTTGCGGCAAGCAGCTTCTTAAAAAAATCTACGTGTTACAAAGGAGGCTTTTCGGAGTCCGGCCAAAGGCATGGATGTAAACCTCGGACAACGGACATTACACGGATGTCCAGTTAAAATGATTGGCACGCATCTGCTATAACAAATCACTGTACACATTTCCAAAATACCTCTCTTTTCTCTATAAAGTGAGCTGTGTACGGAACCCAAGTACATTTCTTTGCGTCAAGATGACTGCTAATTTCTGTCATGATGGTGCGTTTTCACAATCTTCTTAATGATTTCTAGTATTTATGGCTAGGACTAAATGAAATATAATTATTGTTCATAGAGACAATTCTGCAGAGAGCCTCATCCCCCAGACCACGGTAAGGCCTATTCATGATTCTTATAAGCGTTAAACGAGTATGCTTTAAAAATGGGGGGCTGAATCCTTAACGGTTGGCGCAATCCTTATATATCTTTCTTAGAACTGTCCATCAAAGCCGACTCGGAAAATGGTAAGGGCCTTTTTTTTTAAAAAAAAAAAATTATAGATATTTTAAATAAGTGCATGAAGTCCATGCCTGTTTGCGTGTGGAAGCGTGCGCTTGTGCGTGGGGGCATGTGTAAGCGCACACATGTTTGTTTATGATCAGTTGTTGCCTTTTTATATTGACATGTTTCTATCTGTCTGAACCGTTCATGAAAGGGTTTGATGAAGCTATAAATGGTCATGTGTGAGTGAATATTTGAGTATAATTACAGTTATATAACGGAAAATGTACAGTGATAAAGTTTGTTTTAAAAACCGATGGTGGAATCCTTTAATTTTTTGCGTAGAGGTCTATATACATGTAGAGTCTCCAACTCATTATGCGGAAGCAGCTAAGAACCTTTTTAAAATGCTCTATGTTTACAACGTGTCTGAGTGCTCAGGCGTATGCGCTTTCATTCATTTCGCTAAATGTAATTATTTTAATACCGCCTAGTAGACCCAAAGTCCGGATGATTTTTAGACGTATCAAGTGTATTGTTGAATCATGTGTAAATGAATATGATTAAGATGTTCCTGTATTTATGAGATTATATCTTAAGAACCAGGCTGTCTGTTTTGAAAAAACCATGCTAGCCCCTCGCAACCTGTATTTTTCGGTCCTCCCTTTAAGAATGCAGCCGTGATAAAAGCAGCCAGCAAACTCAAAAGCCATCGGGACACCCTGAACTTCGGCGTAACCGTCTAGATAAAAGGAGCCCATCTTTACTTCACCGTGATTCAGGGCATGTCAAATGTTTATTTTTACATCTCGGAAAGAAACATCAGCCACTGAACAGAAGCATTAGAATAAGCTTTCTGAGTGCTTTTGTAATGATCATGCCTGCTCCGAGAGTCTCTGTGTAGACAGAGACAGTCGGTCAGCTTGTATTTCGAACTTGCCTGCATGTACGCGTAGAGCTTCGGCCCTGGTCATCTCGCGACCGTGTGCAGGGGGCTTCCAGCTTTTCAGCGCAGAGCCTGTCTGTGATCTTTCTGTGGAAAACCTATCATTTGGTATTTCTGTGAGATGGGGAAGGCAGCTTGACAGATAAAATGAAAGCGGTTTAACTGATAAAGCAAAGGTTAGATAGATATTTTATATAATAGATACGGGGGGGGCTTGGGCGGGACATCCATCGAACGGCTCTTGACAGAAAAAGATCAAATCATTAGGGCAGGGACTGGTGGTCCCTCACTAATCCACCGCCAGAGGGCGGGGCACATTCTTTCAATCCACCAATCAGGTGGGGGCGGGGCCAGACCTCACATCCACCAATCATAGAAAGGGGTGGGGCTTAAGGCCATCAATCAAATTTGATTGACAGTTTGACAGAAGGTCCCTGATGTACTACTACTCCCAAAAACACACAGGGCACAAGGCAGGAAACAAACCCTGGGCAGGGTGCCAGCCCACTGCAGAATATTACCTATGCTTTATTATTTATTACTATAATTTATACTGTATGTAATATTTATTTTGGGTGACATGTTCATTCCACTCAGGTCTGGTTCAGGAATGATCTTCACCATCCTGGAAAGGCTCAAAGGATCAGTTGATCAGAAGAGGAGGGATGAGCAGGCAGGGTTAAGGAAAGAACAGTCATGTGCAGAATAAATTGCCACTCTAGGTGTCACCGTCAAACAGGCCACCGGGTGGCGCTCATTGTTATATTGACAAAGTGAGGTCAGCACAAAGGCCAGTAGGCTTGTACCAACTCTTTACCTGACATAGTGTTGTATATCTCAATTCAAAAAAGTGCACAGTTCATATGAGCATAGAGCACGAAACATGGCTGATCTGGCCACGCTGTAGGCTGTAGATGGGGTGCAATGGCAGAACCAGACATGAACAAGATGTTCAGTTTTTCTACTGTACTGTATCTATCCCAGGCCAGCAAATAAGATTATGGCAGCAGTGTTTAACTCACACAATGTCTAAATGGCCTTCATGAGCCATGGTGAGGATACGAGATCAGAGGCAACTACAATTGACTGTGCGAGTGCCACATGTCACACAAAATTCATCCCAACAGGACAGCTCAGCATATATGCTGTAGTATGTTGACAGCTCTGCCAAAATGATCTCTAAGGGACCAACCTTTATGAATGAGAATCTCTAACTGGTGCGGTGGGGGTTGGACTGGGTAATTTTCAGAGGCCTATTCAAACTCCTGTAATGAGACAGTGGCTCATAGTGGATAGAGGAGCATATGAACAAGTTCTGTTTTGCTGATATCAGGTCTGGGGTCTGTGGTGGAGTAGAGGAATCACAGGACAACAGATTTGCCACTGCAATTTCAAGGCCAGGATGAACTATAATGTGAAGTTATACCAGCTGTAAATCCTAAGGGGCTTGTGTCTAGTGCTTGATATTGAACAGAGAGCTATAAGTGCCTATGGGTCAGTACACAGCTTGAATGCCCACCCAAAAAGAAACAAGTGCCACCATTCACAAGTAAAGCAACAAGTTAGAGTTTCACACTTACCTACAAAATGCATCTGTTCAACTGGGCTTATAGCCTGCAAGTTGAAGACAATTTGTCGTTCAGTACCATTCTGTAGGTGGGAGAGAGACTCACTGGAATCATTCCACATAACAAAGGTTGGGTTACAGATGTCAAAGTGAGCAAAGACAAGTGGAGACATGAGCCGTACCTTCAAGAGATGGACAGATTCTGAGCAGGTGGGAGTCCAGGGCCAAGGAATGTACTTCCTCAGTAGGTAACATAATTGGGATTTGGTGGTGGAATACTGTGGCAGAAATCATAGATAGATAGATAGATAGATAGATAGATAGATAGATAGATAGATAGATAGATAGATAGATAGATAGATAGATAGATAGATAGATAGATAGATAGATAGATAGATAGATAGATAGAAGACAGTCATTCTAAGTGAGGTCTCCCAGGCTGCATTTGTGGGCTCAAGGATGCGCTGGATTGCTTCCTGATGAGATTGGAATTAAGAGAGGCCATTGACAGGCAACCAAAACCATACAAACTCAATGGAAGGCATTGAGATGACACATTTTTCGCCATTCAGTGTGAGGTGATGAGTAGCTAATACTTTGAAAACACTTCGGACACATCCATCATGACATCATGAGCAGCTGGAGTTGGGTCATGCATGACAATGTCATCCAGACAGATGACTAGCCCAGGAATTCTGGCAAAGTTAGTGGACATCGCCTTCTGAAAACAGCTGTGGGGCAGAGCTGAGTATGCCAAATGGTACCCAGTGGTATAACGAAACACCCCATTATGGATGAGAAAGCCAGTCAAATCTCTGCTTTCAGGGTGAAGAGGAATCCGCAGGTGCCACTGGTGGAGGTCCAATATGGGAAATACTTTAGAGCCATTGAACTGGGTGGTGAGCCCCTCAGAGGTTGGCTGGGAGTATTCAGCTGGTATTAATCCTTTGCTTACAGTCCAAAGGTCAATACACAGATGGAAGCCCCCATCTTTTTTCTGTTTTTTGTCACTATCACTAAGTTAGAGATTCACAGCAAGGCATTAACTGGTTCAATGAACTCCACATCCAACTTTTTGCACAGTTTAGAAGCCATTTCTCTTGGAGAGCCAGGGAAGCCCAATGGAGATGTTGGTTGACAAGGCATATGAAAGGTTCAAGTATTTAAATGCTGAAAGACAATCCAATCCTGTGATAAGAGCTGGCCATTGCTGAAGCCATGGTGAGCTGACAGTGAGGACAACTGACACATCAGTGTCTAGGAGTGTTTATTTCAGAGCTGTAAATTTATCCAGTCCTAACAAGTTGGCAGCATGGTGAGCGACGTGAAATGTGAAATCAGTCAAGTACTTGTGGCCCGAGCATACAGGCAGGGGCAGTGAGTCCACTATTTTAAATTTAGCAATAGCAGAGGGAGCAATGAGAGTCCGGTGAGAGAAGAACTGTTTGACAGAAGCTGAAGTAAGCAGAGACACCACTGCCCCATGTCTATTACAAAAACAACATCACTTTTTGGGCTATTTTTCAGCCCTAATCACCCCCACCACATTTTTTATCATATTTTCCAACCATCTGGCACTCCTTTCTATGCTATTTGTACTTGTATATGTTCATTACCATAATAAAACCTGTGTTGTATGATGATATATACCCCACTCTGGAAAATGTCTGCAGGGACTCACCTTTAATCCCTACCTCTCGAAATCCTCGGATTTGATGTTATGTACCTAACCATCTCATTGTAACACCCCCTCACACTTTTCAGTGTGTTATTTTGTCTACCTGAGGTATTGGGCTATTTTTCTGGGGAAATTCACTATTTTTATGCTGTCCTTGGGCTATACCCTGCCCATGTGTAACAGCAGAGGAAGACACACACCCTCCAAACTCTAAAATACACGTTTTGAAGGTAGCAGCTGTGGAGCTCACTGAGAGGAGAGTGGTTGATGCAGTTTGAGTGGAAGGCAACTGTTCTATTGGTAAAGTGGGGACTGAACATCTGACTTTAGCAACGTGGCTAAAATCCTCACAGTTCCAGTACCTGTGTCCCTCCAAGGGGCTCCTCAGAGCTCTTGACTTATGTCTGGTGCAGCTTTGCAGTCCAGTTCTGAAAGACCCTGCAACCGCCATGTATAGTGAACACCGGAGTTGTCCTGAAATGAAAGTGCATCCTTGCCAGCGACACAGAAGGCATCAATCACTTGTCATGCAGTGGGATGGTGCTGGACTGGAGAAACAGCAAGTTTGGATGTGATTCTGGTGGCTGATTCAACTTGATGTACCATGACAGTTGCTTTAACAAGAGTCGTATCATCTGATGCCATCAGTAATCTTTCACTAACTTTAGGGTTACTGGTATGCTCCACAGAGTTGGTCCCTGATAAATCCCTCATGTAACTGGCTGAATCCCACAACGTCATCCATGATTTAATGAATTGATGCGTCTGGCAGCTGACGGCACTGAAGGAAGAGGATTCTTTGGATCGATGAGACTTTGTGATGCAGAGAAATTGAACATAAGGAGGCTTATGTTACAGAACATCCAGCCACAGTCCCAAGGGTTTTAAAGATGTGTTGGCCTTTGGTGCCTAGACAATACATAAATATGGCTGTTTTACAAGCATTGCTCATCTCGACCAGGTCAACGGCTGCTAAGTATGTCTCTAAAGATTCAATCCAGCGAGTTCATAGCGCCAGAGGCTCACCTGACACTGCAAGGAATGCAGAAGGTGGCAGGGACCTGCGGTCAGTGGAGTTCATCATGAAAAGTAAAAAAAAAACAAAAAAACAATATAAATGCAAAGAATTATTATGATTAATAATGATAACATAAATTAAACGTGTCCACTGGTCTGTGCTATAAATTTGTTTTCTGTACATTGTAAAAAATAAATCTTGCATGTGTGAAAAATAATAACACAAAATAGCTAACTATATGCAAAATAATTTTTATTGATTAATTCTAATTCAATAAAAAATTAAGAATAATGTTAACTTATTATTTTTCTTAAAATGTAAACATTTTTTATAACTTATCTATTATCAAAAAAATCTTGGGTAAGGAGACAGGGAGACGAGACGAGATCTTCTCTGAAGACAATTTGAAGTCCCACGATAAGACAGTTTAACTTGCTCCTAACTCTTAAAACGATGACAAGCGACAAGCAAAACACACAGCTCGCCAGCAGTAGAAAGCCAGCAGATGATCCGACCGCTTCTCCTTGAGTGCGTTCATACACCCTAACCCCCCCCACCTCCCCCTTCACAACATGGGCAGCAGAAATGCGAAGTGGTAAAAGGACAGCTACTGTACAGGCTTTGAAATGATCGGGCAGTGCGACAAGCAGAACAGGCAGTTCGCCAGCAGCAACAAGCCAGCAGATGACTGCTTCTCCTTAGCGTGTTTTGCACTATAACCCAGTTTCACAATGTGAGCGGCAGAGACACGAACTGGCAAAAAGGACAGCGACTGTCCAGGCTTTAAAATGATCGACAGGCAGCGCGACAGTAGCAGCAGAAAGACAGCAGATGATCCGGCGGCATCTCCTTAGCATGCGTTCAGACGCCTCCTCTTCACAACACAAGAAGCGTTATATGTCGTACGAGAAAGAGATTTAACCACGGAAATAAAGGATAAGTATTGTTTTTACAATGTCACGCGAGACAAGGCAGTGAGACATCATTTAAAACAAGTCCACGGACATCTAACCTAGCAGTTGTTGGATTGCTTTTGGATGACACGCTTCATGTGCTCCCAGCTCTTAAAACAATGACAAGTGACAAGCAAAACATGCAGCTCACCAGCAACAGAAAGCCAGCAGATGATCCGGCCACTTCTCCTTAGCGTACGTTTAGCCACCCTAACACCCCCCCTTCACAATGTGAGTGGCAGAGACACGAAGTGGCAAAAGGACAGCTGCTGTACAGGCTTTGAAATGATCGACACACAGCAAGACAAGCAGAACAGGCAGCTCGCCAGCAGCAGAAAGACAGCAGATGATCCGACGGCATCTCCCTAGCGTGCGTTTAGCTGCACCCCCTTTACAACACGAGCAGCGTTATACGTTCTGCAAGAAAGAGATGTAACCACACGTGGGCATGAAAATAAAGGACAAGTATTTGTTTTACAAAAGTTTTAAAGTAAAAGTGAAAATAATGCATATGTAACAATCTCTTTAAATTGTATATCAGGTAAATCAAACTCGGGGGTGGGCGAGCGAAGCAAGTACGGGGAGGAGCCCCTTAGTTCTAAGTAAAAAACCATACTGTGAACTGAACACATTTAAATTAAGTTAAAATTTAATGACACTGCACTTCCTCTCACATCGATTTCTTGGTCTTTACAACAACACATTCACTTGTAACTTTTATCCACAATAAGAGCTATTTTACTTTGAATGTGTAAGTATAAATCATATGAATTCCATAATGAATTAATAGTATTTCATTTCATTAATTACAGATGTAAGCAGTTGTTGTTTTCACAAAACCTTTCCCTTCATGTGAAACATGGCGAGCAAAGTACTGTAGTGTCTTTTTAACAGCCTACCTCGTTGGTTTGCTTTAAAAAGCAAGCACATTTCTCAGATAGTTACGTATATTCATATATAAATTTTATTGTTTAAAACTACTTTTTTACACAGAAAAAGAAAATGACACTTTGAGATAAGATTGAGAACGCTATGTCGTTTGTCCTAAACTACGACCTGTAAACAACATAAACAGACGATTGCCCAAACGTCACAGTATTATTTGACTGCTTATTTAATTAATGTTCTGCATAGATAATGTATTTTCTGGTTAATTTTTAACACTGTGATTTATTTAGTGATGCAAAAAAAAAGAACTGTTGTGATTTCCTACGTCCTATTTTATTTCAGGATTTTCGCTATCGCATACTGAAAAGTAGTGGAAAAGGCGGCCATTCATTTAAGCGGATATACTGTCATAAATGCAGGACGTGTTTGAAGAGCGGCATCTGCCTCGGGATTTCACTCTTTCACTCCCGTTTACCTCTCGTTCTTGGTACATTACTTGATTGAGAGATACTTTTTGTGTAAGTTTAAAAAAAAAGGAAAATTTGCATTGACATTTGAATGTCAGTAATTCAGTAAAAATTATCCTCAGACATTTGATTTCATTTTTAAATATTTACCTTTGAAAATATAACTCCATTGTTGTGACTATCTGGGAATGTTTAAATAAATAAATAAAATTTACTTTTTAGCATTTATTTGTTTTACAGTCACTATACTGTCCAGCGTTGCATTATTAATCATTTTTTTTTTAATAATTCAAATGAAAATCAGAGTAAAATAAAAATAGTTCAATGTGCTCTTCATTGTGTTGTTCTTTTCCGTTCATTGTGTGAGAGCTGCTCCTTCATCATTTGGTAAGAGAGAGAGAGTGAGGGAGTGAGGAAATTTATAGATTTTCTGTCCAACCCCTACAGCCAATAGGACATCATGGTACTTAAAGGCTTCTGATACAAGCCAGTCCCAAACAGCCATACTTCAGACCAATGGGGGAATAGAACATCTTCACACCTACCCCTCAAACCATATGTTAAGGTAAAGCTTGGCAGTTAGGCAGCCTGGCTTTCCTGCGGAGGGTTGAGAGAGAGACTTTAGCAGATAAATACTTGCCAAACTGGTTTGAGGCACTTCCCCACCCAACACTATCGTATAATTCAAAGATACCCATTCCTAAAAGGGGGGACTAAACATGAATGCTTCTCACTAATGTAACACTAATATTGCATTGCTTTGTCTAAGTTACAAATAAAGACATACAAAATATTTATCAACTTGTATGCAAAATCTCACATCACAACACGGTAAATTTGAGTAAATTAATAAATTCAGTTTACTCAATAGTGCAGTATATTAAATCTACTCAAAAATATTGCTTGTAATTTATTGCCTTATTTTTTAAGTACTTTTAACACATTATTTTTTACAATGTATGATTTCAATAATTTATAATCATTTTTGTAGTCAAAATTCGCTGATTTGGCGCATTTACGTTTCAAATTCAGGGGAGAAATGCGAGGTGCTGTAGCGACGAGCTTCACCTCATGTCGGACTGCGCCCTCCCTCACACACGGGGTTGATGCGTGCAGTTTGCGCGTCTCTTTGTATGTTGCCAATATAATGTTTTCAGAGGCATTTATTATAAACCCTGACTTTCCACAGTCTGGCTAATATCTTTAATGAATGTGCGTGACGTATTTAGTCTTGCCAATCGGACATAAAACCGCAGTGAAAAGGCACAAGGTGAGGCAGACAGTACCGTGGAGAAGGACTGGCGTATGGACTTCATTTACAAATAAGGTATGACCAAAAATGGTTTTCAATTTTATAAAAATGGGATCAGACTAAGAAAAAAAAATCCCATATTTAAAAAACAAAATTTGACCCTAAATAAAATATTCTTTTGTTTTTGTTGTTATCATGTTGTTCAACAGTCTGTATTAAAATGGATTAAAGCATAAGAATTAAGAGCTTTTAAAAACAACTAAATATTTCAATTAAGGTCAATATTGAAATCCATTTTTTTTTTTGTACACCACTCCATACTTTCATTTTTATTGAATGAGTTTGAATTGCGGAATTGCAACTGCAAATTTAGTGCACACGGAGGGTGCAGAGCAAGTGCGTTCTCTCCGCTCTCTCTCGCTGCTATAAATGTAACGTTCTTTCTTAGCCAAATATGCGCCTTACCTATGTGTGTGAGCGGACGTAACTATCATGTTTAAGTTTTCATTTTTTTGTTTTTACTTGTTTGGTCCACAGCAATATTACATATGCATTTACCGGTCCGTAACTAAAAAAAAAAAAGAAATTGCTTAGGTAAGTTCATGACTTTCATATTTAAATATTTAACCCCTAACAGGTTTCAAGTTCTGTATTATAAATTTCCCTATTACTTTATGTATTTACTGACTTGTTGGTGGGCCGCGTTAGTTGGGGATGTTTGTGTTTTCTTGCACCAGGGTTCAAGGATCGATTGCACAGAAAAAATGACATTGTAGCCTGCGGCATGCTTTCCATTTTTTTCTGGACAATCATGCAATTTAAACGTTTCAATGCTATGCGTGTGATTTTACAAGATTTCTGGAGGAAGATTCAGAATATGAGGGTTACAGTGTGGATGGTAAACCTTGGATGGAAAAATAACAAAATAATATTTGAATAGAATGATTGCAAATATATATATATATATAAAAAACCATTGCTCCACCTTTCTTTAATCGGTATGCAGGGCTTCTACTTCTTTAACATGGTGTCGCCACGTACAATATTCACATTTCTAATACTTCCAACATTTACTTTCCCCTACTTTGAAATATTTAACCTACTAAAGCATAACGAATTCACAATTTGCTCCCGGTTTACAAAATACATACATATTTGGCATGAGGCAGCACGCATTGTAACAATTCAGAATTTAATCTACCCCGTATCGATCATATCAGAGAGCATAAAACGCTTCACGTTAGAGTTTACAAAGCCGACGTGGTCATCACAACAGTATATGTACTCCTCATTAAACGTTTTTAGTATTCCGTGATTCCAAGATGTGTATCTGATATGTATTGTTGATTTCCAAAAAGCAAAAGCGAGCTCTGCATAACTAACTACAACTGTCTTTAAAACAGAATCAGTGCAAACGACAAAGTCTTCTTCAATTTAGGGAAAGTCTCGGGTTTTCTGCGTTAATAAGACAAAAAAGTTGAAATAAAATTTTGCAAATTCATCCAGAGCTGGACATAAAGATCGCTCAAGTACTGATAAAAATGAACAAATGGATAAGCATATCTGGAGCCAAAGTTTCAAAAAAGCCCCTGGCTTTGTCAACAACATACTTCTCTTATGAATGCATCTTGCCAAAGGGTGGGATTGGGGGTAATTAAGTAGTCCTCCG
The DNA here is from genome assembly GCF_016835505.1 of Polypterus senegalus. Lineage (NCBI taxonomy): Eukaryota > Metazoa > Chordata > Cladistia > Polypteriformes > Polypteridae > Polypterus > Polypterus senegalus. Next base: position 312,522,203 of record NC_053154.1, read on the forward strand.
AACTGCAGCACGACAGAATAAGTTATTAAATGAAACTTGTCGTTTGTGCATTCTTTAACCATCTTCCAGTTACGCAATCCTCTGCCATCACTACACGTTCCTGCTCCTTACCTGTCTGATTAACCAAAGCATCAACATTGACTTTCATTCAAGACTTTACCATCCTTCCTTTCATACACTTACAATAAGACACACATTTCATCGACATACGTGTTCAATAATAATGGGGGGACGTTCCAAAAAATTTGCCACTTTTATATTCTCGTTGGAAATGGTGAAGGCGGGAGGAGTAGTGATTGGGCATTAAAATGTTGCTATAATGCCTGGAAAATTGCATTGCAAATGAAGGTGAAACGAAAGTGATGTCATTTGTTTTTTATTAATTTTATTACAATCCATACATAGCAATCAAGTTTTTACAAAAAAAGAATTATGCTAAGAACAGATCGATCCCCACCCCTGAGAGAGAGAGCGAGCCAAACGGCGTGAAATTTAAGGCTTGTAAACATACCTAAATTAATAAATTCTCTGTGCTTTATAAACTTATTTTAAAATATTACTGATTAGATCCTGCCATGTTTTGAAAAAAGTCTGCACAGATCCTCTAACTGAGTATTTGATTTTTTCCAATTTTAAATAATATAACACATCAGTTTCCCTCTGACTTAAAAGAGGAGAGTTTGGGTTCTTCCAGTTTATCAGAATAAGTCTGCGTGCCAACAGTGTAGTGAATACAATCACAGTTTGTTTGTCCTTCTCCACTGTAAGCCCCTCTGGAAGAACCCCAAACACAGCTGTTAATGGGTTAGGAGGGATTGTGAGTCCAAGGCTGTCTGAGAGGTAATTAAAAATTTTTGTCCAGAATAATGTTAATTTGGTGCAGGCCCAGAACATGTGACCCAGTGAGGCTGGGACTTGGTTGCAACGTTCGCAGGTTGGATCATGCCCTGGAAACATTTTGGAGAGTTTTAGTCGAGACAGATGTGCTCGATATATAATTTTGAGTTGTATAATTGTATGCTTTGCGCATATGGAGCTCGAGTGAATTCTCTGCATTGCTACTTTCCGCTCCTCTTCTGATATATTAATTGAGAGATCTTTTCCCAGTGTCCTCTTGGATCTTTGAAAGGAAGGGATTGTAAAATGATTTTATATATTGTAGAGATGTTTTTGAAAATCTTAATAAACAGAGTTTAAAAAAGTGCCTAAACTTCCCTTGTAATGGGAATATTTATGAGAAGAGCCTGGGCATCAGGGTTAGGGGGTGTCTTGTCCCCCATTAAGTGAGCTCATCTGCCACCCCTCAGTTACACTAAGATGCGTTAATGGGGCAAATACAATAAAGAATACTGACAACGTACACCTTCAGAAGTGGAATAAATGGACTGTATACTGAATGAAGGATTCCATTGTCAAACGTAAGAATACAAAGTAGAACATTTCAAACAAACGATGAGTTCTGTAAATTAGAAACAATTCACCATAACAATACGTTCTGTTACTTTTTTTGTATTCTCACCAAACGTTGCATATCTAAATGGGAAATGAATATGGGTGATATGTTTATAATAAATCTGATTAAATTAAAATAAAACACTGTCAAAATATATTAATAAACAAGCTGAGATACATTGGTCTTACTGACACGATGTCATGAAAAAAAAGAAAAAGCACAGTCCATACAAACTCGCAGCCTCCTTGATTTTTGATCTTATTATTAATTGCCAATATCATAGAAATTAAGTCGTATTAAGAAGATGATAATTCTGCTATAGTCAGATTATTTAACGCTCCTTTTAAAATGTTTGCATATACAGAATATAAGACTATAAGAATCTCAGTGAAGCGGGGCTTGTGAGTAGTAGCGAATAATATATGACACTGATGAATTTTAATGCATAATAACGGGAACAAGTAAAAAATATGACTTCCTAAAAGGGACACTATAGGTATGTATTTCAATAAATAATTTAGGAGGCTTATGGGTGTGCATTTCCATATTGTTTTAAGAGCAAATTAAGCCACATGTTGTACTAAACGGTAACTCAAACAGCACTTAATTGTAAATAGTCTAACAACTCAATATAAGGAAATGAAACAAAGAGGCTGTGCTGCTAACAATGAAGGCTCACACTGTCCTGCTGCATGTTTGGAAGGCGCTGATTGGCTGAAACATTTTATAACGACTTGTCCTAAGAGGGAAGTGCCGTATAGCGATCAGAAACGAAAAGACACATTTAAGCTTGTAGGACAGTAGTCTAAGTTGTTTTTCTATAATACAAATTCAGTACAACATTAGTGTCTCCAATCACTCAAATATGAAGTTTAATATGTTATACAGTGAAACTCTTTATATATAATACACAAAATAACTAGGGTTCACGGTGGAATTTTTGGTTATATGGAGAAAGAGAACAAAAAAAAACTTTCTGTAAGGAGAGGATCAAGGACGCGAACCATTGATGTGTTTACTGGGAGAAAATTATGATACCATTGAGTAAACTGTATCGGGGTACTTACTGTCCACCATTTCACTTTGTCATTTATTCCATGTGTCTGTGCTTCTGATTGTGAAACAAAACTTCCTACTGTTTGTGTGTGAAACACTTTTACAGTTTCCCCCACATTGATTACTGAAAATAAATCTGCCTTAGACATTAGTAATCAACATATGCCACTCAGGATAAGAAAATAAATCAGTGATCATACAGGTCTTCTTATTAGTATTTTTTTGGACTGTGATATTTCCCAGATTCCATATTATATCAAGTTATTCAGCCACAATTCATTTAAAATAAGAGCTAATCTGAATGACGTAAAGTCACAACTGAAGTAACAAAGCCTGACTGAGGAGCTGAAACAGGAATCTGTAGGGATGGACAGATCAATACCACAGTAATCGATACTTCCATACTCAAGCTGTACTCATTTGGTATTGAGTACCATTAAAAATATCGAGCACTATTTTTCTGTGTAAGATATGGTTGTAAGGTTCCTGAAAAGACACTTGCAGAATGTACTAACACACTCTCCTGTCACACGTACTGAAATGAGCAGATGTACAGTAATGCAAGACCACCATAAAGCCACGGCCCTTGTAGAAGCGCGGACTGAAGGCATAGCATTGTGTTTTGCTACTATTCACAGACAGAAAAGAATACAACCGTCCGATGCAATATATGTGAGAAGAAGGAGGAGTACAGTGGCAAAACAACCAGCATATTTAAACCTTTAAAAATCACTCATGCTGACCAATAGAAAGATTTGGAAAAACATTGAAAAATGCAAATGTGAGGGCACAGCGATTTAGCTACAAGTGGTGACAGACAAGGAATGTTTAATGGGAGTGTCATCCAGGTGACTGATGCTAGCAGAGTTATGTAGACGGGGGCTTACTGAAGACTTTTTAGTTGAGTCTATGCTCAGATTATTGTAAGGGAGTCAATTAATACAAATATTCTCCTATCCATACTCACTCCAATATCCTATGACGTTGGATAACCGGAAGTTTCAAAGTGCCTAACAATAATATTGCATGTAGCGTAAGGAAGTCAATTGTCATTTGAAAAGACAACATTGTAGGCTGGAGATGATAAGGATCAGAAATACAATTGAGAACGCAATGAATGAAACATTCAGCCCACCAAGGATGAACAGTACATATTCAGCTGATCTGGTGAAAGAACTGATTAGAAGTCTTGTAGTTTCTTTGGTGGTATTGACTTCTACTTGGGATTGGCAGATATGGTAGCAAGTATTTTGGATTAGGTTTTCTGCCAACTCATTGCATTTCTGAGTATCTTTGTTCCTTCTTCCCACCATGGAGCTATGTCCACATCCACTGGTACCTGTCCAAGTATATTTATGTATCTCATAGAGAAACTATTTGTTATTTCCAGAGAAAATAATTAGTTTATGAGGTATAAAGACCTCCATAATTAAACGATATCCTGTCACTGATGATGAACCATTCACATGTGGATGGCATCAGTATAACCATGAAGTGAGCAAATATTAATCATCCTTGTGTCATGCACAGAGATGAACTTTAAGGTGTTACATGAGCATGCAATATCAATTTAAAAGTCTCATGACAAGAAGATCAAGTAGTAAACAAAGTTTCACTGAATCTTAAAGTCATACAGTCAGCCACATCCTCTCCTTATAGTTACCTGATTTTTGATCACAACCCCAAAGGAGTGTTTAGTGATGGAATGTCGAGCAACGTGCTCAGGGCATACAAAAGAATAAGTTACCTAGAACGTAATGCAGCTTTTACATTCATCAGAATTATACCATCTGTTAAGACCCAATATTTCAATCAAGTCTCATGATGAGTCAAGTGGGGCCTTTTGTTATTGAAGATCAAGGATTTCCTCTTTACAAGCAATAAACAGATCTTGAGCAAAGGACCAGCAATCTAATTCAAGTTCTAGCGGATGAGTTTGGCTGAACATCACTTTAAGAAAGCATAATAAAGATGTGCCTCTTATCTAACTGCCTTGGCAATATCATCATTTCTGTTAGATGGGTGCTGAAAACAAGTGAGAGCCTGATTAGATAACCAGGAAGTGTACTGACACTGTTTGAAGATTCCATAGGCATTGCTTCATGAATCACTGGCAACAAAAAGTCAACTTTTGTTCTGCTGCTAGGTCATGCTTATTGTGAGAGGGTGCATGTGGGTTTTTGATAACCAGTCTACCTTTAGAGTTGAAGATTAATTTGTTAATTTGTGCATGGGGCCAGAAATACATACTTTCAAAAAAATGAAAGGAACATTAAATGTTCCTTTGAAGGAAAAAATGAAAGGAACATTCAAGAGACTTACTGTACTTATTATCGGCATAAACATCATACAATGTTTTAAAAAATCTCAGATCTAAATATTACTTTGTCTCCAAGAATATATTCAAACATACAAAGACTCAGTATATATGACTATATGCCATTTATCAGCCAAGAATACCCTACTTTACGCACTGTTCCCTACTATTGGGTGGACCTCTCACCCTCAGCCTTAATAAACCTCACATCACGGATCGTATGGTGAACCTCCAGCTGTACCAGGTGCTAAAAGAAATCTACCTTATCACTTCGATCACTCTAGACATTAAGACAAAGCATAGAAAGTTAAAAGTAGCATGGTATTTATTGCAGGAATAATAATACCAGTAGAACAAAGAAAAATAGAAAATAAGACTGATAGTAAAGTCTGGATATATATAGTTTTTAGAAAAAGCTTACGAAAATGTAAAGATGACAAGGATGAATGTCACAGGTGGCTTGTGATCTCGCACTCATACAGGTATTTGTTCAATTGATGCTTTTCTGACGATCAGATGAAAATGGCCGCACATTGATGTCACTCTGTTCTCTTCTGACGTCGCCCTGTTCTCTTCTTCTTCTGTCTTCAGACGAGGCATATTTATTATAAAATTCTACTAGGGGGTTTTGCAAGATGTGATTGTTAGATATTCTGAATGGCTGCTGTCAAAACGAAGAATTAAGTCACTCGTCTGTTTTCCCAAAGAATTAAACATTTTGATGTTGCTTAGTAGCTGCTGGTATGCCTTCCTTTCCCAGGCTGTAAACCAGTGGTTCTCAACCTGTGGGGCAGGCCCCCCTAGGGGGGCACGAAGTAACAAAAAGGAGGGTGTGAAGATGTGAAAAAAAGAAAACAAGAATCAAAAATATGGAAAAAACATATTTTGATACCAAAACAAGTTAACTTAAACTACATTCTGATACTAGAACAATAAATATAGAGTTAAATAAATGTCGATAAAAGTTAAGTAGATATAATAAAATATGCATCTACATTTCAAAAAAATGTTAGGGGGGGCACGATTAAAACTGTTATGAAAACTCGGGTCGCAAATACTTAAAGGTTGAGAAACGCTGCTGTAAACCAATTTAGCAACTTGTTTTCCCAGATGTCCAGGATTTAAAGTAATCAATTGCCTGAGGCATCTCCTAAATTGTTTGTCAGTTCAAACATATGGTACTGTGATTTAGGATAACAGATTGTCTTTGATCTTAACTGTCCATGCAAGTATTAAATTCAACAGTTTTGTCTTGAACAAAATGTAATGAAAATATAGACCAAAATTAATAGACTTTGTACACCACAACAGATCTTGATAAATACAAATATTCAATTGGAAAATCTTTACTGAGCAATAATGTGTATTTCATTGAGAACAAATTTTGATCTAGCAACTGTCAATGGAAACCAAAATCACCAAAACATTGAGGGATGATTCAAAATCACGCTGAAAATCAAAGTCAAAAATTGAAATCACAGGCTGATCCGACTTGTAGGAATTTCATCACAGCCACTGCTAGTGTGACTCAGTAGTGTGGATGGCCCCCATGTGCCTGTAGGCACTCCTGACACCGTCTGGGCCTGCTCCTAATGAGATGGCAGATGGTGTCCTCAGGGATCTCCTCCACACCTGGATCAGGGTATCAGTGAGCTCTTGGACAGTCTGTGGTGTTACTTGGTGCATGTACTAATACATAATGTCCCACAGGCTCTCAGGTGGATTCATGTCTGATGGATGTGCAGGCAAGTCAATGGCATCAATGCTTTTGTCATTGACCTGCACCAAGACTAAGACCAGCATAAGGTCTGACAATGTCTCTGAGGATCATATACTGGTACTTTCAGCCACGGTAGCGTAGCCTAGCACATGGAGGTCTGTGAGACCCTTCAAGGTATGTCTCCCCAGACCATCACCAAAATAGTCATGCTACAGGATGTTGCAAGCTGTTTATCATTCACCTTGGCTATTTCCAGACTCTTTCATGTCTGTCAAATGTGCTCAGTGTGAACCTGCTCTCATGTGTGAAGAGAACACGCCACCGATAGTGGAGCTATCAATTGTGTATTCTCTGGAGTATGCCAATCGAGTTGGATGGTGATTGTCTGTGAGCACAGGTCCTACTAGAGGACTTCGGGCCTTCATGCCACCCTCATGAAGTCTGACAGTTTAATCAGAAATATGCACACCAGCGGCCAGATGGAGGTCATTTGTAGGACTCTGGAATTGACCTTTCTGTTTCTCCTCACACAAAGGAGCATATACCAGTCCTGCTGCTGGATTGATGCCATTTTACAGACCTGTCCAGTTCTCCTTGTGTAACTGCCCATCTCCTGCATGTTCTTGAGACTGTGCTGAGTTACACAGAAAACCTTCTTGTGATGGCATGTGTGGATGTACCATCCTGGAGGAGCTGGACTACCTGTGCATCCTGACTCGGCTGCAGGTCTTGCCTCAGGTACACTAGCAAAAAACAGAACTAGAGAAGAAGCAGGCATTATAAGGAGAGAGCAATTGTCTGTGGCCATCATTCCCTTTTTTGGGGGGTGTCTTGCTGTTGCCTCTTCAGGTCACCTGTTGTCACATTCATTTGCACCAAAGCAGGTGAAGTTGATTCACAATCAATTCTGCCTCCTAACTGGACAGACTGATATCCCTGAAGCTTCATTGACTTGCTGTTAGATGGGGATGATTAAGTGTTCCCTTCATTTTTTTGAGCAGTTGTGGAAGATCAGACACAGACAGACACCGAGACAGCCAATTTCCAAAACATACACGTTTATTATTTTCCGGTCTGTACACACAGCCTAGTGCACCAATCACTCACAGTCCTTTCTTTATTTGTTTTTTCTGCCGCCTCCACTTCTCTGTCGCAAGCTCCATCCTCATCCACCCGACTCCAGCTCCCTTGCTGGGTCTCCAACTGTCCCTTATATAGCCCTTGACCCCAAAGTGCTTCTCCTTCCACTACTGTGACTTGCTAGCACTTCCGGGTCAGATGGAGAGTTGTATTTTCTTCAGCCCGGAAGTAATTCAGGATTCCCATTCTCATGACCGGTATTAAATTATATGCAGAGTCACAACTAATTTCTTCATTATATAACCCTTTTATTAAAATAACATTTCTCAAGATATGAAATATCAGCATTAAGCGTTAATCAAAAATCTTCAATGCTACTCTTATATTTCAAACACTTTCATAACTACCCGTTTCATATTTATACATTGTCACATACGCGTGTTTAGGAGACAACTAAAGGGCTTGAGTACATGTAATTCCATGCTGGACCAGGCAAAGTGCACTAATTCTCCCTCTCGATCTTTTACAGACCATTCTAGGGAAATCCCGCCTGGCTCTGGGGCAGCCAACAACGTCACTTCCGGTTCTTGTCCTGATGACATCACTTCCCCTACTGGCCTTTAAAGCTGCCATCTTGTGGATAATAAGTCAGTTCTGCTTTGGACTCGATTGTGTGAACATGTCTATGCTTTTGCAATAGTTTTGCAGCCGAGAAAAATTATATGGGTGGCAGCCCCAAACCTTCGCAATGTCTGATGGTCATTCTTCTTACAACATATATAACAACATAATAACCATTCATCACTGTAATATTCCAATAACCAGTCGGAATAGTTTCTTAGTTGTGAATTTATTATTTCAGTCTTATTGGGAATGACAGGTGTTACATCAAGTCACTCCTACAACTCCTGAGTTGACTTAACAGCGCTGAACCTTTCTGCCACAAACCACAAGGTCCCTTGCTGCCTGGTCTGCCTGTTTAATAATCCAACACCTCCCCTTTAAACTGATTCTAACCTCTTAGTAATGCTGAATTGATGAAAAAAAATAAATAAAAATAATAATAATAATAATAATAATAATAATAATGAACAAGAACAATATCAATGATGATAATAATATGAATAATAATCATTTATCCACTTTTGGTGCTCTATTTAGTGTACTGGCTTTGCTAACCTCCCGTAGAGGTTATTAACCAGCTCAGTGCTTAATTGAATAAAGATTCTATTCTTGATAAGTTTTAGTCAGATTTTAGAACAAATCACAGTACAAAAACTGCACTGGTTATAATAGTAAAGGATTTGTGAATTAATGTGGTCAAAGGCCGTATTTCTATTCTCATTCTCTTAGACTTGAGTGCAGCATTTGACACCATTGATCACGGTATTCTAATAAATCACTTTAGTCAATGGGTGGGCCTCTCGGGCAGCGTCTTAAATTGGTTTCGTCTTACTTAACAGGTACAATATCTTTGTTAATTGTGGTGATTGTACTTCAGAGTTATATGATATTGTCTATGGTGTACCACAAGGATCTATTCTGGGTCAGTTGCTTTATTCAGTCTCCATGCTTCCATGAGGTCAGATTATCACAATGCACAAGGGGAGCTACCATGTCTATGCTGACGACACACCACTTTATTTATCACTTGCGCCTGATGACCATGATGCTCTTGGCTCTCTGATCCAATGTCTTAGCAGAATTTCAACTGGATGAGTAGTAAGTTTCTTACACTTGCACTTGGCAAACATGGCTATAACAAGAATATTGGAAGTAAACTGGATCCTTTAGTTTTAAAATTTTGTTGGAGATAAAGAATTTAGGGGTTAACATCGCCTGTGACATAAGTTTTAAATCACACATTAACCAGATTACTATGACTGCATTATTTCACATAAATAATAAATCAAAAGTTAAATCTCTAACAGATTTACAAGACATTGAAAAAGTAGTCCATACGTTAATTTTTAGCTGAGTAGATTACTGCAACACTCTCCTAACAGGACTACCTAAGAAAGACATCATTCAGTTGTAATGAATGCAGAAAGCAGCAGCCAGAATCTTAACTAGAAAAAGAAAATCTGAGCACATCTCACCAGTTTTAGCATAATTATATTGGTTGTCTGTGTCATTCAGAATTGATTTTAAAATTCTTCTTGCGGTTTATAAAGCGCCATCCTATATTTTGGAATGCCTGTCCCCCTACACTCCAAGTCGTAACCTCAGATCTTTGAATGGTGGTCTGCTTTTATTTCCAATAGTCAAGCTTTAAAGAGGTGGTGAGGTGGCCTTCTGCTGTTATGCACCTAAAATCTGAATACTTTACCTATAGAAATTCATCAAGCCAATTCCGTGGAACTTTTTTAACAAAGTGCTAAAAACTCACTTGTTTAATATGGCTCTTTTGTAGCTACATTTTAGTTGTATTCCTAATAGACTATATGGGCACAGAATTATCAGATTCTTCAAGGATCCACAATATCCACTAATATCCAATTTTCTGCCTTTTTTTCTCTGGTTCATCTGTGGTGACAATTTGTGCCACCACCACCTGATTAAGGCACCATGCAACCCCCTGGGAAGATGAAATGAAGGCAGGTGTCTGAGCTGTCCACAACACCAACTCCATCTAATCTCATCTTATGAAGCATGAAAACTACATGGTCCTTTGTCTGTAGTGTGGTGTGATGGTGCCTTTCTCAGGTTTTTGTTTGTTACGACTGCTAATCAATCTTCTCAGACTGAGCTCAGTCTCTTGTCCAGTGTTTCGCTTGGCAGAGCTGATCTTGAATCTTATTCAACTCATCCAGCTCCAAGACTCCATGGATAATAGCTGTACCATTATAAAGAATGTTTGTGAGCTTTTTGCTCCACATGGAATTGGTGGCTTCTAATCCCTAAAAGAGTGGATGATCAGTTCTCTGCTCCCTCAAAAAGGTCAGCTCATCAATTTTCAGGTCTCCTATAAAGTGTGTATTTTGAGTCTTTAGCTCCCCCCAAAAGAGATAGAAGAGATTAATGTAGTTAGCTTTGACGGTCCCTTCCAGTTAAACATCTCCAGGGTCACCTTATACCAGGGGTCGGGAACCTTTTTGGCTGAGAGAGCCATGAACGCCACATATTTTAAAATGTAATTCCGTGAGAGCCATACAATATGTTTAAAACTAAATACAAGTAAATGTGTGCATTTTATGTAGCAACACTTTTAAAGTACAATAAGTCTCTGAATTCTTTTTAATAACGTTGTTATGCAGTTTCTAACCAATGATGAATAAAATACTTCTTACCATTAATGCGACTTCTGGTGCTGCATGGTTTTGCTGATGGCTTTGTAGTCTGGTTGATACGTGGTGAGGTTAAGCTTCATGCAGGCGTTGAGACTTCCATCCGTTAAACGTGATCGTAGGTTAGTCTTAATGTTCTTTAGATGTGAGAAAGACTGCTCACATGCATACGTAGAGCCAAACATTGTCAGTACAGCAATACTCACATGCTGCAGTGTGTGGTATGTGACGGGAAGCGCATTCCAAGTTTTGACAATCAGCTGGTCTGCGGGTTGAAGTTTTTTCATTTCTCCCCACTTGTGTTTGCTCGCCAACTCTGCTTGCTGTCGTGCAAGTCTTTCCAAATCTTCATTCACCGACTTGAACTTATTCATCCACATGTCTGAGGCCTTCAAGTCAGTAGCTTGTAGCTCAAAATCTCTGACGGAGACACCGGGGATGTAACTCAGGTCGGCGCTGTCCACTGCACACTCGTGTGGATGGGTGATGAATAGTGATGAGCGAGCACCAAAGTGTTCGGGTGTTCGGTCCGAACACATCGCGATGTTTGTGTGCTCTACCGAGCACCCGAGTATAATGTAAGTCAATGGGAGACAACCAGGAGGGTGCCTGGTCCATTGGAAAAGGTCAGAAAGTGATAGAAACACCACCCAAATGGACCGGAAACAGCATGGGGATGATGTCTGGATGCATCTTGGACTCCCAAGTCGCTGTTGGGAACCAGTTTGTCCGAGTTGTATGCCACTTTTACAGACTGACAAAAACACGCCCAAAACCTCCCAAAAAAATCAATATTACAGGAAAAATGACGCCCTAAAACATTATATGCCAGTGCCTGCAGGTGAGCTGACGCTCTAAAACATTGTTGGGCAATTGGTGCGCCGTGGAAACTTTTGTAAAATATTTAAAATTACTAGTATTTTTGAACTTTTGGTTGATTAAAAAGATAATGTTTAAAAAAAAAAAAATTATGTTGGAAAAACAGATAACGGAAGACTTACGGAAATGAAGTCTAAGAAACGCGAGAGACTTCAAATGATGGACAAGGAAATGCGCGTCTGTCTTTCGAAAACTGATCCTCACATCAATCTCATATGTGCTGAAAAACAATCTCAACGTTCACGTTAATTAAATTTAAGATTTATCCTTTGATTCCTTTATTAATAAAATGTCTTTCAAACTTGTAAAATTAACTGTTTTTATTGGCGATTGTCCATAGATTGTGTCGTCACGGCTTTATTTTTGGGCAGTCCTTCAGATGCGGTGCGAAAGAAAATTTCTGGACTTAGTGCGTCGCAACTCGAAAAAGGTTGCCTTTCACTGCTCTAAAACATGATATGGGAGTGTGAGTTGACGCTCTAAAACATATGTGAGTGCATGCTGTTTAGCACCCGATGACGTGTTCTGGCCAGCCAATCACTGTAATGCCAGCACCTGACATGGCTACTGGCATTACAGTGAGGGCAGTACTTACCTGCCCCTTGATTGGCTGTCTCCAACCCGCAAAATGTGTGGTGCGGAGACTCGAGCATGGCGCACGAGCACATGTGGTGCTCGTTCGAGTAGTGCCGTGCTCCGAGCATAGCGATGCTCGAGTTGAACACATGTTCGGCCGAGCATGCGCATTCATCACTAGTGATGAACTTAAAAAGACAAGTGCGCTCATGAAATTCTCCAAAGCGCGCTTTGAATGACTGCAGGAGATTAGATGTGAAGCCCGCTAGCTGCTGAAGATCAAGATGTTGAGCAGGGTCACTTGCTGTGCATGCATCTTTAAACTCTCCCAGTTTTTCAAAGTGTAGTAAACGACATGTTTCAATGTCGGCGATGAAGAGTTCTAGCTTGTTTTCAAATGCAAACGCTGCTTGTTGAAGGGATAAGACTGTATTTCCAACACCTTGCATTTTCATATTGAGTTGGTTCAGATGTTAAGTCATGTCCACGAGATAGTAGAACTTCAAGAGCCACTTAGTGTTAGCTAACTCAGGATGCTCAACGTTTTTCATTTCAAGAAAAGTCTGGATTTCGCTCAGACAAGCCGCGAAACGGCTTAGCACCTTCCCTCTTGACAACCAACGCACATTGCTGTGCAGAAGCAGACCAGGATAATTATTCCCAACTTCATCCAGCAGTGTTTTAAACTGGCGATCATTAAAAGCTCGGGCAACAATACAGTTGACCAGCGACATCACCTCACCAAGCTGCTCACCACACATCTGAGCACAAAGCGCCTCCTGTAGGATGCAGTGAAAACTTAGGATGGGTCTCTTTTCATGTTCACGAAGAAGCGCTACGAATCCTCTGTTTTTCCCCACCATGCACGGAGCACCATCAGTACACACCGAAATAAGTTTATCCATCGGTAGATTTTTTTCTTTAGCGAGCTCAGTGAAAGACTTGAATAAATCCTCCCCTCTTGTTGTCCCTTTCATAGGCAAAACAGCAAGACTTTCCTCACGTAGTGTGTCACCGACGGCATACCTTGCAATCACGCTGAACTGGGATAAATGGCTTACGTCTGTTGCCTCATCCAAAGCGAGAGAAAAGAATGGTGCTGCATTTATGTCCTTCACTTGTGTTGCCTCAATTTGATTTGCCATCATGATGGTACGATCGTGAACAGCTCTTGCCGACAGAGGCATGTCTTTTATTCATTTGATTATCTTGTCTATATCCGAAAAGTCGTCAAAAAGTTCATTGGCAACATCAAGCATGTTTTGGCATACTCTCCATCAGTGAATGGCTCTCACAATTGCTAAAACACCAGCAAAGCTAGCCGAATTCCCGTCATCTTGTTGGGTCCAAACACGGAGTTGCTGCTGACTAGCTTGCACTCTGCACAGTAGCTCTTGAAATGCTTTCTTCCTGCTGTCCCCCGTAGGATATTTCGATGCAAATCTAGTATGGCGTGTGTCGAAGTGCCGCTTTATATTTGACCGTTTCATCAATGCAATTTTATCATTGCATATTAGACACACTGCAGAACCTGCTCTGTCCACAAAGGCGAATTCCTCTTTCCATTCCTGCTGAAAAGTACGATACTCCTCATCTTTTTTTCTTTTAGCCATCTTCTTCGATAAAAGGGTTTCTGCAATTAGCTAGCTGACTACTTGATTAAAAGGAGGGAAGATTACTTCCTGACCTCACAACGACCCGTGTACATTACGCATTATCCAATAAAAATTTGGTGTTGTCCGGGGACAGCTGTGATTGGCTCCAGCCACCCGCAACCATGAACATGAGCGGTAGGAAACGAATGGATTGAAATACATGAGAATGTTTTATATTTTTAATGTTATTATTTTTTTTTATAAAAGATTTGTCTACGAGCCAGATGCAGCCATCAAAAGAGCCACATCTGGCTCGCGAGCCATAGGTTCCTGACCCCTGCCTTATACTGTAGGGGCCTCATTTTGTCCATCATTTCCAGTCACAGTTAATCATAAAATGAATGTCATTATGGGTGCCTTTTTCTCTGAAGGGGTTTCTAAGAGGTGCCTACTCAACTCTGGTTTATACTTTTGTTATCATATGTAGAACAGAGCTGACCAAGTGCTGGTATGAGCTGCAGATCAGCCATTCACTTAGGAATGCAGCTTGGGAAGTACAGCTGTCTTAAGAATCTGCTGTCTGAACAGGCCTTGTGTGCCACTACATACCTAAATGAATGGGCAATGCCCATTTGTCCTTCAGTTTCATCATGCCAGACTGCCTTAATGTGGTGGCAACTTTCATTTTTGCTAGTTTAATTGGTGGTCTGCTGTCTCAACTAACATTTCCTCTGTCATGAGGTTAGATAAGTTACTTTAACAGAGATCAGAATTTACAGTTAAATACAAATAGTCAAAGTGAGAGGTCAATGCTTTACTTCTCTTCCAAAAATGCTTTTAATAAAGTAGTTAGAATAAAAAGAAAGATGAATAAAACAGACTTTAACATTCTTGATTACTCATAACAAAGTCATATTCCCTAACAGATATCAAGAGTTGTGTGGATACAAAGGTTCAAAAAACAGTTATTCGGTATCCGAGATTGAACCACATATAGCAAATTAACTTTTGATAATTTTTTATTTTTTATTCCAAAAGGTCCGCTTTGTAACTTTGCTATTCTGTGGGCCCATTGTCTCTGACGATTTTCTCTTTTGACTTTTGGTTTGGACACTTGGTGGCAGTTTTTCATTTCTACTGAGATTAGCTATTATTATTGCTTTTTTTTTCACTTCCTGCAGTGACTTAATTCGCTCCATCCATCCCGGCTTTGCCTCTCGTTCTTCAGCCTGAATGAGGAGCTCAATGTACTCTGGAGAGGAGAGCGGGTTTGGTCTGAGGGCGATTTCTTCAAGTCGTTTTATACTTTCATGACACTCTGTAATAAGTTTGTTAGCCAAGTTTATCACATTCTCCAGTTCATGCTGAAGCCGCTCAAGCACTTGTTCAGTTGTCATCAGTTCCCCTTGTGCTTGTTCATATTTCTTCTTAAGCTCATCATACGTCTTTTTGACTTTTTTTGTTTCATAGATGAATCTGTGCTGTTGGTTGGAGTGAATATTCCACTCACACTTACCGGGACAAATAGTGCAGACCTCATCCTTCATAGCAGCACATCTGATCTTATCCTTATCATTTGGTAACAAACACGGATAATGACAGGTGAAGTTGCATTTCTGGCAGTTAGTGATGAACTTGCCGGTGCCTGCAATGCTCTCTCTTATTGTCTCAGTTACATTCACTTCATACTCAAAATCCCTGTTGCTCTGTATGTCAGTAACGTGCTTATTTAAAATGTCACAGGTTTGTCTAATTACTTCAAGTTTACTCAGTGCATTACTGATTTGAGGCCGCAGTCCTTCCACTACCGTCTCCAAGTGCTTGCGCTCTTCAAGCACCTCTTTAGTTAGTGCTAAACTTTTATCATCCATCTTCTCTAAAGTCGTATAAAACCTCTCCATGCTCCTTGCACCCATGTCCCAAAACATTTTGTTAAACATCAGACAATCACTGCTATTAGTCTCGTTGTTATTAGCAAAAAGGGACGAATTATTAAATTTGAAAAATAAAGGGCTCCCTTCCACATCTTTTGGTAACGGTATATTAGACTCCAATATGGCATCCAGAACTGGTGGACGCTGTCCATCTGCAAATGTGATCAAGACCAGGATGTTATTGGCTATGTCTTTACCAAAAATGGACAAAATGGACTCAAAGATGTACTTCTGTGTGTGAGTCAGTCGAGTTTGGGAAGCCTGAACCACAAAGCACACTGCGTTAATGTGCTGTACCCCTTGTGGAGATGAAAAACATTCTCGTATCTGCTCAGTGATTTGCTTGTCCTGATCGATTCCTCTGGTGTCTCCAAAACCTGGTGTGTCGACTATAGTGAAGGAGTATGGGACCATGAAACAATCCTGGTAGTTCATTTCATAGGCAGTGACAAAAGACGTTTGGCTTTCAGCTTGACTTCTAGATGTTTCTTCATGGATTAACTTGAACCTGAAGTCATCCTCCCACTGGACACCTAAGATAAAGTTGACCATTCCATTGATAAGGGTGGATTTGCCAGAACCTGTTGCTCCAAGGACCATAATTGTTTTTGAAGGTTTGATGGATGTTCTGTTTCCAAAGGAGCATGTTTCTATCTTCTTCACAGTATTTATGAACTGTGAATTTAAGGGCAAAAGATAAAGTCTTAAGTTTCCACCTTTTATCTCATTACATTTGTCTTTTATAGCATGTCTTCCAGTAGGCTTTTTAACGGGCAGTGTCCTCACTTCAATCGTATCACTGGCCTGACTCACACCAACTTGACAAACAGCTCTGTGTCTGAGTTGATATGTTGAAGCTGGATGTAATGCTCTGATGGTAAATTTTACACTTTTATCAGTCGTGTTCACAGTCTTCCACTCTTCATCTTCTAGTCGCTTATACTCCACTCTGTAACCTTCTATGTCACACTTTGGTGGTCTAAACATTAGGGTTACACTGTCTTCTGTTTGGGACTCAACCACAAGTGTCTCAAGTTTCGATGGAAGCTGAAAGTTGTGGTTGATGAGACGCCCATATTTATACAAATAGATTGTTGCCCCAAGATATTCAACATCAGGGATGGAGTGGACGAGGAATCTTGTTGTCTTGCTACTTTGGTTAATTTCAGCAAACTCGATGAAACGCTGGGAATGCTGTCTGAAATTCTGGATGATTAACTCTTCACTTGGCTCTGACAGATGATATGAGGACTTCCTTGAAGGTGCTTGATGATAGCGTTCCATTTCTGAAATGTATAAGTGACACACATGGAGTGAAGTGAAAGTCAAGCAGACAATATTTTTAATACTAGTATTGTAAATTAATGTATCCAGGTCATTTATAACAATATCAAGTCTCATTTCATTAATTCGATTAAAGAAATTTCTGAGCATAGTGATTTCCTTTTGTCTTTTATCCAGCCATGTTGTTATGACACACTTCTTAAATGGTGACTCTTCCTTATTCTTCAGAATGTTGGTCACCACTCCTTCATATGCGTCACCCCCCCTGATATTTGGCAAGACCCTTGCCAGTTCTCTTTGGAATTTATATTTGAAATGATTAAGGTTTGATTTGAAGTCATTTACATTTTTCCTAATTATAGTAAAGTTATTGACAACACCGTCCTTCATGATGTCATTACACCTCATGATGTGCTCGTCTAATTCCTCCAGGACCTCCTGAGATTTGGACACGAGTGCCACACTGATCTCTTGTACCAGCTGAGCAGCCTGTGAGTCGAGATGTTTCAGTGGGTACAACCAGACCTGGACGGGCACAGCTAGCTTGTCATCTTTGCTAAGTTGCTTTGGCAAATTGTTGTAAATCTGCATGGCATCCTGAAAGCTTGTAGGATTGTGATCAAGGAGAAAATCACCATAGAATGTGAAGTTAAGATGGTCAGCAGTTTCCTTGTAAACATCTATCATTTTTAGGTCTCTTTTTCCATCTACAGTAATATATTTTTTAATTAATGTTTCTAGTTTTCCTTTATTATCTCGGTTCTGTTCCACTTCAGTGTCCCATTGATCAAAAACAAAAAATGCCTGAGCACCATACAACACACCTGTGACAACATGGGTGGCCGATTTCTGCTCAAACACTTCTGGATAGACGATGTTCTGATTACCCAAGTGGCTCATGGTGAGCTGCTCCATTCTGGTGGTCGTGCTGTAGTGCAGGGTGACCCTGGACTGTCGTTTGGATGATTTGGTGTCATTGAGGTACTTGGCAGCTCCATCAACCTTAATCAAGCCACACAAGAAGCTCGCTTTAAGGGAGGTTGACATATTTAAGATGGAAGTTTTCTCATCCAAGGAGTCCAAAGTGATGATGTTGAACTGCGTGTCATTCTGAGGTTTAATTTTGAGCTCTTTCTTGAGGTTTTCCAAATCCCATAGACTGACATCTGATTATTAAAACAAAATTAAACAAACAAAAAAATGTAATTTGGTCAAATGTGGATCCCAAAATATCACTGCAGGTGGTCTGTGTGAGAGAGCAAACATAAAAAATTGAATTTGCTCTTACCTGGAATGAGTGAATCAGTGCGACAGTCATAGAGCATCCCCACCTGGAAAGGTCTGCCGAGGGCGGCCATCTCCAAAGGTGAGTCATCTTGAGATGACAATCCCAGCCTGTGAAATTAAGAACATCAATGATATAAATTGAGCAGTTTATTACAATTATGAGTTCTCTCCATTTTTTCATCTTTTTAAGTCTAATACAGGTCTGAAGGGAGAAAGAAAAGCGTGTCTTAGCAGGATGAGCTGAAAGGCAGAAATCAGTTCTTGTGGGGGTGCCAGTCCATCACAGAGTGCCACCTAATTCACTCATTCTGGTCAGATTGGAGTTAACAATGATGTGGTATTATAGGTGGTCCGGGCCACTGCATTATGATATTGGCTTGGTCTCCATCTGTGCAGTGTCGGCATTTTCTCCACAAATCTCTATCATTTTTTATGGATTCTGATGTTCATCTTCATCCTGGTTTGATTTACTGTTGCCACAAAAGATCCTGGCTTTCATATCCCTAATATTTTATAAAGCAAATTCAATAAATGGCTGGATGTAATACTTGTACTTTAAAAACATAAATCTTTAAAGAAGCTTGTAATTTTGAGCAGGACTTGCAAATATTTTGTTTAATTCTGACATACAGATGATTTGGGCTTCTACCATTCTAATCAGGAGAACCTGCAATCCATACAGTGCCTTTAAAAAGTCTTCACTCTTTAGAAGTTTTCACATTTTCTTTTTTAATATATCATTGAATCCCAGTGGATATAATTTTGTTTTTTTGATAGCAAAAAGAGAGTCTTCAATTCCAAAGTGAAATCAGAGCTCGTCAAAATGGTCTAAATTAATTTCAACCATAAAGCACTAAATAACACTGATCTGCAAATAAATAAAGAAATAAATAAAATGTGCTTCAGTTAGAAATTGTAGGCATTTTTTAAACATTTGACGATGCTGGATCCAAATCACAATTGCTCTGTCATATCCAATTTCAGAGAGATGAAGGTTTTTAAACCAAAAACAAATAAACACTATTTTAAAGAAAGTTTATGGGAGATGTTTCCGGGGAAGATGACCTCCCTGCATGGCGATGTTGTGTGGTCTTCATGTTCACCTGCTCTCACTCCATGTGATTTCTTCTTGTGGGGCTCTCTCAAGTCGAAGGTATACACACACCGACCTCAAAACATTGAAGCCCTCAAGGATGCTACTCACCATAAAATCACTGCAATTCCCCTTGAAATGGCTGAACAAGTCATGCAAGTGCTCAGGAATCATCTCAAGAGTGAGTCACCAATGATGGCCACCACCTTGAAGACATCATTTTTCAAACACGTTGAGAAAAATCTAATTTGTATACCCTTTCTTATGTCGTAATGACATTTTTTATCTTGTAGCATTTTTGTAGAATAAATGCTTGATATGTGGTACTTCATTTTGGCTCATCCGGTATATTTTTAAAATCAATTACTAAGACGTGAAAAAATAATAAATTACATTTCAGATTGTTTAAAATATATTTATTACCTACAAAATGTAGTCACATGGAAATGTTTTTTCCTATTTTAATCCTGTGACGGTGTTTCTTGGTGGAATCTTCATCTTCCTCTTTATCTTTTCCTCCTTCTATGTGGAGTCAATGTGCCTCATCAGCCAGTCTTGCACAGCTCAGTCTTTCACCTCCTTCAATTCAGACTCTTTTCTTTCAGATCTTCTCCGTTATCCAACCACCACAACTTTGGTTTTCCTCACTTCCTCTTCCTTGTATTTCCATTCCCATCACTCTTTTGCCCAGATATTCCTTGTCTCTCCTCATCCCATGTCCACACCACTTCAGCCTTCTTTCCAGTACTTTCTTAGACATTTCTCACTCTTTTGTTGAACCTCTGATTGTCTCATTTGTTATTGTGTCAATTGTTGTAACTACGCACATTCATGAAAACATTCTCATTTATGCCATGTCTAACTTCTTATCTCTGCTTCAAATTCTTTATCTTGAGCTAGCTAGCTAGCTAGCTAGCTAGATAGATAGATAGATAGATAGATAGATAGATAGATAGATAGATAGATAGATAGATAGATAGATAGATAGATAGATAGATACTTTATTAATCCCAAGGGGAAATTCACATAATCCATCAGCAGTATACTGATACAGAAAACAATATTAAATTAAATAGTAGTAAAATGCACGTAAAAGCAGACAATAACTTTGAGTAGTGTTAGCATTTACTCCCCGTGGTGGAATTGAAGAGTCGCATAGTGTGGGGTCTCCTCAGTCTGTCAGTGGAGGAAGACAGTGACAGCAGGCTGTCACTGAAGCTACTTCTCTGTCTGGAGATGACACTGTTCAGTGGGTGCAGTGGATTCCCCATGATTGAAAGGAGTGTGCTTAATGCCCGTCGCTCTGCCACAGATGTTAAACTGTCCAACTTTACTCCTACAATAGAGCCTACATTCTTAAAAGGTTTGTTCAGGCGTGAGGCGTCTTTCATCTTTATGCTGCCTCCCCAGCACACAACCGTCTGGTAGAACATCTGCAGCATCTTATTGCAGATGTTGAAGTACGCCAACCTTCTAAGAAAGTATAGTCAGCTCTGACCTTTCTTACACAGATCATCAGTATTGGCAGTCCAGTCCAATTTACCATCCAGCTCCACTCCCAGGTATTTATAGGTCAGCACCCTCTGCACAGTCACCTCTGATGATCACGGGGTCCATGAGGGGCCTGGGCCTCCTAAAATCCACCACCAGCTCCTTGGTCTTGCTGGTGTTCAGGTGTAGGTGGTTTGAGTCGCACCATTTAACAAAGTCCTTGATTAGGTTCCTATACTCCTCCTCCTGCCCACTCCTGATGCAGCCCACAATTGCAGTGTCATCAGCGAACTTTTGCACGTAGCAGGACTCCGAGTCGTATTGGAAGTCTGATGTATGTTGGCTGAACAGGACTGGAGAAATTACAGTCCCCTGTGGCGCTACTATGCTGCTGAACACAATGTCAGACCTGCAGTTCTCGAGACGCACCTACAAAGGTCTGTCTGTAAGATAGTCCATGATCCATGCCACCTGGTGTGAGCTAACACTGATCTTGGATATTTAAATGTATCCTCTCTTTTTAAAGGCTCTTCCAGCAGGATGTCTTCTGAATCCTGGTCATCATTAATCCTCAGATAGTTTGTTTTCTTCCTAGTTACTGTATCTTCAAACCTCAGTATTCCAAACCTCTTCTCCATTCTTCCAAATTTCTCTCCACTTTCTCTTTTCTGGTGCTACACAACACAATATCAATGAATAAAGTAGGCACCGGGGTGATTGGTCCTTTGATCTTAGGAGTTGACTCATCCATAATCATATCAAAGAGGTAAGAACTTAAAATTGAAATCTTGTCTGTTTCTCAACACTGCCCTCACTCCCTACATAACCTGGACATCCTCACACACTTCTCTTGTCCTCCTTCCTATCTTATCCTCCTTCAGACTTCTCGACATGGCACTCTATCATAATCCATCCTTCCATCCATTTTCCAACCCGCTGTATCTGAACACAGGGTCATGGGGGTTTGCTGGAGCCAATTCCAGGGCACAAGGCTGGGTGCCAACCCACCGCAGGACACACACAAACACCAAGCACACACTAGGGCCAATTTAGAATCGCCAATGCACCTAACCTGCATGTCTTTGGACTGTTTGAGGAAACCGGAGTACCCGGAGGAAACCCACGCAGACACGGGGAGAACATGCAAACTCTACACGAGGGAAGCGAACCCAGGTCTCCTAACTGCGAGGCAGCAGCGCTACCCGTGCGCCACCATGCCACCCTACTCCCAGAGGGGACTGGGCGGTCTCGTGGTCTGGAATCCCTACAGATTTTTTTTTTTTCTCCAGCCGTCTGGAGTTTTTGTTTGTTTTTTCTGTCCACCCTGGCCATCGGACCTTACTTATTCTATGTTAATTAATGTTGACTTATTTTATTTTTTACTGTGTCTTTTATTTTTCTATTCTTCATTTTGTAAAGCACTTTGGGCTACATTTTTTTGTATGAAAATGTGCTATATAAATAAATGTTGTTATTGTTGTTGTACTCTACCATAAGCCTTCCCCAAATTAATAAATACCAAATTCAAAACTTTCTATTTTTCTTGATGCTTCTCTATGAGTTGTCTCAATGCAAAGACTGCAGCAGTTGTTCCTCTCCCTGTCATAAAATCATTCTCTCCAAGGTTTCTCTGTATAACCCTTTCCCAAATGTGCATTGTGTGTGACATCAGCTTTATCACTTTATAGTTACCACAATCCTGGATATCACCGTTCTCCATATAATTGGGTACAATCACACTGTTCCTCCACTCCTCTGGTATTCTCTCCTATCCATTGATCTTCTGCATCAGATTCCATAATTCATCTACTCCCTCTTCCTTTAAACTCTGCTACTCTTCTTCTTTTGGCCTTTTATCTTGTCTTATTGCCTTTCCGTTTTTCATTCTTTTAAGTTCTTTCTTTATGACTTCCTCCATATTCTTGGTATTTACCCTTCATTTGGGACTCCAACCCCAAATACTGCCCTTGGATTTTCTTCATTCAGCAGCTTTTCAAAGTACCTCTACTATCTCCTCTTGATCCTATGATGCTCACTCAAGACCGCACCCTACTCATCTGACATCTGCTTTATCTGACTAAAATCCTCCCCAGCCCTGTCTAAAGTACTTGCTATTGTAAAAAAATCCTCTTTCTCCCTCATTAGTCTACAATTTTCTCATACATATCCTCCACAGGTTGTGCTTTGGCTCCTGCCACTACCCTCCTTGCCTCCTCGTTTGCCTGCCCACACATTTCTCTATCTTCCCAATTGCCATCATGTCTTCTTTGACTCCTTCTTAGCCTTTATCTCATCCTGCACTCCTCTGTTGCACCGTCTCTTTGTCCCCAGGGGGGTCTACTTTCTGTCATCCTACCCAACACCTCTTCACTTGCTCTTAATACGACTTTACTATTCATTTCCCACCATTCCTCCACCCTTTCAAATGACTGCACTTGACCTTTTAGTCTCCACCACTTTATCATTGGTGCTACTTGGATCACTTGTTTCATGGTGAAGTGACCAAATGCAGACGTGCTCCACTTCCTTTAAGTTTCTATCTATATCTCTCAAACATTTTTTAAACCAGTAACATTTATTGTCTCAATAAGGACAGGCTGTGTATTCTTTCACCATTTGCTTACATGTTATAAGGTGAAGATAACGGATGGATCAACCTAATCTTACATATTTCTGTTAAAACCATTTAAACGTCAGCCATCTCTCCTCTGGAGAAAAACAAAGTCTCTTTATAACCTTCTAAATTCAAATTTCTCGTTATTTAATAAGAAAAGAGAAAAAATCAACTTAGCTAGCATTAGAAACAAGGAAAACTGCTGTTTTACACCTTAAAGTATTCTTAAAATAATATTCTGAACATGGAAAATAATTACCCTTCTAAAAATTTAATGTTTTTTTTAATCAAATCTGATAGCTTGTGGCAACACTTTGTGGTAGAGAAATTCCAATTTCTGTAATCAATTTAGCACACCTAAATATAAAAAATACTGTTTTTTTGTATCTGTTGGATTTTGGTGTAGATCAGTATAGTTGATCAACCCCTTCAAGTTAGTATTAAGTAGTGTGTTCCCCGGCCGGGGCTGGAGCCCAGCTGGGACACCCAGGAGGACGTGAGGAGGGCTTGTGCCTCCTCCAGACCGCGAGGGGGCGTCCTTCCTGGTTCTATTGGGGGCCACGGGTCGAGGGCATGGAAGCCCTACCCTGTAGGGGCCCGTGGTCACGGCCAGGCGGCGCATCGATGCCGGTTTATCCCGTGTGGTCCTCGGCCGGGGCTGGAGCCCGGCCAGGACGCCTTGTAGAACCAGAGGAGGGAGTGTGCCTCCTCCAGACCGAGTGGGGGCGTCCGTCCTGGTTATGCAGGGGGCCTCGGGTAGGGGGCTTTGAAGCCCAGCCCTGTAGGGACCCGTGGCCACCGCCAGGCGGCGCCCTAGTGCCTAATTGTCCCTGGAGCCCAGCACTTCCGCCACACCAGGAAGTGCTGGGGGGAAGACTTTATGTGGCGCCCGGAGAGCTGCCAGGAGGACAGCCGACACTTCCGCCACGCTGGGGCGTGGCTAAGGAGGGGATACCGGGAACACCTGGGGCTCATCCGGGAGCATTATATAGGGGCCGCCTCCCTCCAGTCAGTGGTGGATGTCGGGAGGAAGCAGACAGAGCTGGAGAGAGAGGATGAGAGGCGGCCAGGAAGGCACAGAGACTGTGGGCCTGGACATTGGGGAAATCGGTGCAAGAAGGCACTGGGGGTGCACGTGAGCAAAAACTGTAAATAATAGTATTGTAAATAAACGGTGTGTGGGTGAAAATATGCTGTCTGTCTGTCTGTGCCAGGGCCAGCTTTCACAGTAGACACACCTTTACTATCAGCTCTAAACTTGGGTCTGGGTGGATAGATCTCTTTAAGCTTTGCACATCAAGTCACGGCCATTTTTCCTCATTCTTCTTGAGCTCGGTCAGGTGTCATGGAGGTTATGAGTGAACAGACTTTGTCAAGTCCAGCCACGAATTCTCAGGTGGATTGAGATCTAAACTCTGACTTGGCCACTGCAAGAAATTCACATTGTTGTTTTGAAGCCATTCCTCTGTAGCTTTGGGTTTATTCTTGGGCTTATTGTCTTCTCTCAAGGCACAGGATCTTATCAGACTTCATCAGGTTTTCCTCCGTATTTTGCTGCCTTCAATTTCCCTTTACTAGCCTGATGCAGAGAAGCATCTCCACAGCCTGATGCTACCACTGCCATGCCTCTCAGTGGAAATGGAATATTTGTGATAATGTGGAGTGTAGCGTAGCATTTAATCTGATAGCCAATATTCTATTCTGGGCTCCTCTAACTATGTATTTTTTTTCTAGCTGCCTTCAGAGTCTCCCACGTGCCTCCTGTTTTTCTTCTTTGTCAATTAAAACAGTGGCTTTGTCTTTGCCACTCTCCTATAAGGGTGCAGCTGATGAAGCCCCTTGGCATAGTCGTTGCCTGCACTGTCTCTCCAACATCATTCAGTGTAGCTCATTCGGAGGTCTCAGAGGTTTTTTGATGGCCCCCTCACTCCTGTTCTTCAGTTTTTGTGTTCTATCAGATCTGTTATACGCTTTCCATTTCTCTATAACTAATTTCACTTGATATTTGCTGACTTGGTGATTTTCTTGTTTGATTTTTTCATGGACTTTCTTGCTGTGTTCCTTTGTCATCATTGTGTAGGTCATGGCACTATGATTCCTCACCACAAGTTGGACCCTCCAGATACAGTCAAGTGACACCTCAGACAAATGACATCCACTGAACTAATCATAGGACTTCTAAACCAGTGGGTTGCACCGGTGATGTGTCACATTAAAGTAGGTGTCACATGTGTGCCATTGGGAGGCAGCTAAAGGACCTGAATAATAATAGTTCCATGATAGACCAGGGGGAGGTGAGGTGCATTGACTTTCTCTCTCAGTCTTCTGCAGACCATCCACAGGAAATTCATCCAAGGTTCTGGCACCAATGATGATGTCACTTCCAGATCCTCACCAATAATGACATCACTTCCAGTTCAGGCACACATGATGAAGTCACTCCCGGTTCCAGAGCAGATGATGACATTAATTTTTTGGTTCCGATGACATCACTTCCTGTATCAGCCTTTAAAGCTGCCATCTTAAATCAATTCTGGTTTGGAGTCTGACCTGTGAACATCTCACAAAAATGTACCCATTTGCAGCCAGGGCATTAAATATGTGTGGCTGCCCCAAACCTTTTTGATGTCTCTGGATCGTTCCTATTACAGGGTGTAATAGATATGAGATCAATCATTATTTTTTTATTTGTAAATTAGCTTACATGAGTTTGCAGAGATTTGTTTTCATTTTGATATTAAAGAGTCTTTTTTCTGTTGTCAAAAAAGACAAAGTAAATCCACTGGTTTTCAGTGTTGTATAACAATAAAATGTGAAAAGGTGTGTAGGCCCCTTCCACGGGTCGATAACCCATAATAATATCAATACTACTGCAGTGCCTTCAGACGGCCCACCATAGTAAACTGGCTTCCTTGCAGCCTTAGGCTAAACTGCAGTTGATCGCAGGCAGACCAGGCTTGGCAGTCAGGTGTTTCCAGGTAAAAGGAAAATACTCTGAATCCAAACTGGGAGGCTGGCAGATACCACTAAGCCACTACCTCGTAGCTTTTGTCTTTTTAGTCAAAGGCGAGGCCCACCACCAAGAAATGTGGCTGGTGTCAGGAAGGACAGCTGGTTAATAAATAGCTTGCCAATCCAAAATAAATGGCCATTTGAATTTCTTATAACAAACAAGACTCGGGGCTATGTCAATACAGAGTGACCCCACATGAATGTGTGAAAACTTTAAGAAGAAGAAGAAGAAAGTAGTTTTAATGTACTGTAACTTCAGAGGTATTATAATATTCACAGTGAAGAATGGAATGGAAACCCTAATCAGTGAACTTGCGATACATCCACGATTTGCTACAGTTATCCCAACACTGTGAGCCAACACAATGCCAGGATTTTACCCAAAACTTGCCAGTTGAGACACAGCCAGGCCAATAGGCCTCAGCACTGGAGAAGCATCTATAAAGTGCTGATAGAGAAATGCTGTCTGTTCACACCAGCATTTCATTGTTTGCACAGGCTCCATAAAGTTCTGTTTTGCATCCCTTCTGATGGTCTGAAGATACCTGAGCAACTTCTCTCCCCCTCATTTTTATTCAATGGATGTTAAAACATTTGAACATTAGAAAAATGTTGACGAGAGCTGGCCAATCAGCTCAGCAAAGCTCACCAGTCCTTTCACCTAATTCTCCCAATATAACATCAAGACGAATTTGGAAAGTCCCTAAAGTCTACTACACTACTCAGTCACTTATTCCATGTATCTGTGGCTGTCTGTGTAAAGAAACACTTCTTAATGTCTGTGCAAAATTTATCCTTAAGGGTTCCCATGTTCTTGATGAACTTATTTTAAAGTCACAGACTTGATCCATAATTTTAAACACTTCAGTCATAATTTTAAACATGTCTTGCTTACAGAGGAATCAAAGCATTACACACATCTGAATCTGTTCTACGGGGAGTCACAGTCAGGGCGGCTGATGGAACGGTCCTTACAGATGACACTGCAGTTGTGATCCACTAGGCTGGCTACTTTGAGCAGTTGTTCAAAGCTGATCCTCTGGCTAGGACGTTGGATATCTCTGGGTCCACGGTTCTTGAGGCTGATCCTCCAATTAGCTGTGAACCACCCAGTCTCACTGAGATTACAAAGGTGGTGAACCAGCTGAGGGGTGGGGAAAGACTGCAGGCATCTGGCATCTGGGGTGAACTTCTCCAAGCTGGAGGTAAGGCTGTCCTCCTGACATTGCAAGCAATCTTTGCTTCCATTTGGGAGACTGGCATCATCACAACTGACTGGAAAACAGGACTTGTCATCCCAATCTGGAAAGGAAAGAGTGATCACCTGGATTGCAGCAACTACAGGGGGATAACACTGCTCTCGGTGCTGGGTAAGGTCCTTGCTAGTGTCGTCCTCAAAAGGATCTGAGATCACTTGCTCACCAACCAGCGACCGGAACAGTCTGGTTTTGTGCCTAAGAAGTCTACCATCGACCACATCCTGGCACTGAGGGATCTCATGGACTGTAAAAGCTAATATCGGCAGAGTTTCTTTGCAGCCTTTTGTCAATTTTCGCAAAGCGTTCAACTCAGTTGATCGAGCTGCCCTGTGGGACATCCTGAGGGTTTGTGGGATCCCCTCGAGGTTGCTGGATGTCAGTGGTACTGTGAGTGTTGTGCAAAGTGGAGACAGGACCTCTGTATTTTCCCAGTTGATTCTGGGGTTCATCATTGGTGTGTGCTGCTCCTATTCCTGGGGTCCAGCAGCTGTGGGGCATTTGATGTTGACTTTGCTGACGATGCTGTGATCTTCACGGAGTCAATGGAGGCTCTGATCAGGGCGCTGGAGAGACTGAGTGAGGAGTCTGAGTGTCTGGGCTTACGAGTGCCCTGATATATACCAAGATCCGGGCCTTTAATCACCTCTTGGGCATGACCATCAGCAGTGTATCTGTTAACGGAGAGAGTGTTGACCTTCTTGAGAGGTTTACTCACCTTGGCAGTGACATTCGTTTGACTCTGGTGACTCTTCCTATGAAGTCAGTAGATGGATTGGAAGAGAATAGGGGGTCTTGAGGTGACTGGAAATGGGTGTGTGATGCTCCTGATATCTCTACAAAAGGACGAAGGTCCAAGTCTTTAGAGTCCTGGAGCTTCTTGCTATATGGTTGTGAGACATGAATGCTATCCAGTGACCTGAGACGAAGACTGAAATCCTTTGGTACTGTGTCTCTCCAGAAAATCCTTGGGTACCATTGTTTTGACTTCGTGTTGCTCATGGAGTTCCGAATAATAATAATTGTTTGGGACCCGAGTGGCTGGACCAGGCCAAGCGGTCACCCAAGTAACACCTGGCTGCGGCAGACAGAGGGTCATTTCCGGAGGGTTGGGACTGGACCGCGTGTCTGCCTGGGGGGTTGCCAACCGGGATCCCAAGTTGTTTCGCCTTGTAGTGGGTGTGGCAACATGATGTACCACTGCATGCTCACCGACTTGACTTGACTTGACTTCAGTCAGGTCTCTCCTCTGAATCTTTATTTTCTTAAACTGAAAAGGCTCTGCTCTTTTAATCTTTCCTCATAACTCATCACTGAACCTGGCCGCTCATGTTTGGACTTTTTTTTTAGCTCTGCTATGTCGTTTTTGTAACCTGGAAACTAAAACTGCACACAGGACTCCAGATGAGGCCTCACCAGTGTGTTATAAAGCTTGAGCAGAACCTCCTGTGACTTGTACTCCACACATCAAGGCGCTATATGACCTGAGATTCTGTTAGCCTTCTTAATGGCTTCTGAACACTGTCTTTGTGAGTGCAAAAATGTGTAAAAAAAACTGTAAAAAGTGCAAGTGCAAACGTGTAATAATTTAGTAAATTCCAGTTTATCTGCCAATCCACCTATCTTGTCTGCAGTCTTAACCAGCTTGTTACTTATATTATTATCCAAATCATTTATATAAATTAAAAATAGCAGTGACCCTGCTTCCTGTGCCTGAACCAATTCTGCACCCATCTAAAAACATCACCCTGAACTCCCACCTGATTTACTTTGATGCCCACCCTCTTATCCCCTCTCATCTGGCGTCTTATCGAATTCTTTCTGAAAGTCAAGATAAATAACACCATAAGCACCACTCTGTTCAGATCCCTTTGTTGCTTCCTCACAGAATTCTACCATGTTAGTAAAACGTGATCGCCCTCTTGTGAACCCGTACTGTCTGTTCAGTTAAACTCCTTCTTTTGCCATGTGGTACTCACCCTTATCCTTAGTAATTCCTTCCATTAATTTGCACGTTTAGCTTACTGACTTTTTTGTCTTGGTAGAGTTCTATATTATTCTACTTTCCCCTTTTTTATTTATTGTGAGGCATTTGTCAGAAAGCCTCAAATCTTATAGAATTTACCATTATTTATAAGGTATTGAAATTTATAACTTCTCCACACCTTCCCTTCTACATTTATAACCTCAGGCAATTACATAGAGTAAAAGACATACAGGAGTTAAGTCACAACTTTAAATAATGTATTATTGATAATACTCATAAAATAATAAAAATAAGCAATGTACAAGTGAATATTGGCAACCATACAACTTGATAAATGCTGATGTGCAGTTTCAGGTGGCACACGGACTTGTTAGTTACTTCTAATGTCTCTAGTTAAGTTATCATTTCTAGCTTTCTTCAGGATGGGCTGAATGCCTCTCTCAATATGGCTGCTAGGCTGAGCTTCTCAGAGTGGTCTTCTTTTCAGATCATGGTGTGTGAGATGCTCCTTCATCATGATGGTGAGAGAGAGAGATTGGGAGGGGTAAAGCAACCAAATTTTTAAATTCTTTGTCCAAATCCTTACACCAGGAATGTGTTGTGCTACAGAATGGCCTCTGATTCAACCCAATCCTAAACAGACATACTTCAGACCAATGGGGCACATGATAACAGTCACGCCTGCCCCCAAAACCATTTGTTGTGCTGATGCCTGCCAGTTAGGTAGTTTGGCTTTCCTGTGGGGGTTGATTGAGCGAGTCCTGCAGAGAATCATTTGTCAAACTGATTTTACACACTTAACTTATCCTTGCTGTTCTAATTAATGATATAATATTCCCAAGGAGACTGTCAGTGTTGGCATCATTAACAGCCTCTGGAGAAAAGTATTAGGTTGTGGAGAAAATATAAACCATAAAAAAACAGAGCAATTGTTTCAACGGTCGATAACCAGATTTGGTAGAGATGTCTTATTACTCAAAATTCAATGATGGATATAAATTTATTCTCAGATGTATTAATGTAATCTGTAATGATTAACTCTGAGATGGTGAGTTGAGTTGTGTTTTGAGTTCACCCTGATGTTTTATTTTTTCAGATACTTGATGCTAAGGAGTACGCTATTGTTTCTTTTTTGGAGGACATTTATGCTAAAAAGCGTAAGTAAAAAATACAAAGTCCAGAAGCTGGAGATTGCTACCTACTTTGTGACTCAGATGCCAGGGGCATTTTATAATAATAACAACAAGCACTGAGTTAATGGCAAGGCCAGTCTGTCACCAAGAAAATCTTCTAACGTATTTAAAGAAAAAAGAAGAATCCCAATCCTCCAGCCTTTACAATCTTTTGCTGTGGAGTAACATGGCAGGTGTTGCAGTGATAATGTATAATGCAAATCTCTGCGCTCTCTTTTGGTGTTAAAATGTACGTGTGCAGGGAAGCATCCTGTGATATTAAAATGAAATCTGTTAAGTTAACGGTTGTGGTTTGCACCACACAGCTGACTGCCTTAGTGTCCCCCAGTGGCTTTCTTCACCAGCCACCATCTCAGTAAAGCAAAATGTGAAAACAGTTTGTTTACAATCTCCAAAAAATACAGAAAGAAAAATGACTTGAAGTAATAAGGTGAGTTCACCGCCTCATGAGAGTGTACCAAAGGAAAAGCTGTTCTTAAGTATATTTTCTTAAAACATATCACCAACTTGAAACCTTAAAGCTAAAGAATGAAAAAACGATTAATGGTTGAGAAATTAATAATCAAGTTAAAACTGCCACCTCTTTATTACGAGTATTTCAGCACGACAAAAATGAAAGAGGTTTATATAAAGAAAAACAGCATCCAATGATGAGGAAATGCTAAGAGTTTTCATAACCATACATATTCGGCTTCCAGAGAGAAATGGCTCCCCGTGACTCTCTCTCTGAGTCCATCTGTCTCTGTCGGCTCAAACGCCAGCGCCACAGTGCAGCATCTGTACACTTGTACTGGCCTTCTCTCTCCTCTGTCTCCTGCTCTTACTGGCTCCTTTACATCGCCATTGTCTCTCTGCCTTTTCTGTTCTCTATCCCCTGAGTCTCGGTCTTTCGCTGCTGAGGTGTACAACAGCAGCTCTCCATGGAGACACTCTCCCCTCTCCTTTATTTATGCCTGTAGGAAGCAAAACATGGATTCTGCAACAACAAAACACATTGCTGTAGAAAATACAGAAAATACGATCTTCATTGTAGAGGATGACCATCTAGAAGACAAATGTCAACCCGAATAATTTGTATAATTTAGTGGAATACAAATATGTAAAGGCGGCATGGTGGCACAGTGGTAGCACTGCTGACTCACAGTAAGGAGACCTGGGTTCGCTCCCTGGGTCCACCCTGTGTGGAGTTTGCATGTTCTCCCCGTGTCTGCGTGGGTTTCCTCCCACAGTGCAAAGACATGCCGGTTAGGTGCATTGGCGATCCTAAATTGCCCCAAGTGTGTGTGCCCTACGGTGAGCTGGCACCCTGCCTGGGGTTTGTTTCCTGCCTTGTGCCAGGGATTGTCTCCTGTGACCCTGTAGTTAGCTTATAGCAGGTTGGATAATGGATGGACAAATATATAAAGCATGTGCTACCATAAGCACTTTATTATGGGCTTGTTTTTCACGTTTGTTTTTTTTTTTGTTTGTTTGTTTTGTGTTCTCACAGGACTTTAACCTCTTATTGAATTGTTTCGCTATACTTGCTTATACTTCACTATTCTTGACAAAATGTAAAATATTGTTCTGTTTTAGTACTTTTTCCACCAATGTGTTATGATACTCTCTGCCATAGTCTGCCTGTAGTTTCTTAAGAAGTCTACCCTATCATAAAATCAAATTAAAATCCCAAGTAAATTCTTTCCCTGTCTTGGCCTTTAATGGCAAAGCCCAAGCATATTATGAGAGCACATCGATATATGAGAAGATACATTTATATCCATCATTGATTTTTGAGTATTAAGACATCTCTATTAAATCTGCTTGCCACTGGTCATCGACTGTTGAAACAACTGTTCTGTTTTTCTTGAATTTTGGCCAAACTGGTTTGTACACTCCATAGGTATATTGTCCACTGTGGCGAGCGGCTGTGGGTGGTACCCAGCTGGGATGCCCAGAAGGACCGGAAGAGGGACTACACCTCCTCCGGACCATGTGAGGGCAGTCGCCCTGGATGGTTTGGGGACCACGGGAACAGACCTTAGAAACTCAACCTTATGAGGGGCCCAGTGGTCACCACCAGGGGGCCCCCCAATGCCTGTGGAGACCTGGCCCTCAGCACTTCCACCACACCCGAAAGTGCTGGATGGAAGAAGACCAGGGACACCCGGAGTGCTTCCGGGTGCACAGCCGGCACTTCCGCCACACCAGGGACGTTATCGGGAGGCACCTGGAGCTCGTCTGGGTGAGCATAAAATGGGTCGCCTCCCTCCATTCAAAGGCTGGAGTCAGGAGGAAGAAAGACGGAGCTCGGGAGGAGAGGAGTGGAGGCAGACCAGAGAAAGAGAGGCAT
The DNA here is from genome assembly GCF_016835505.1 of Polypterus senegalus. Lineage (NCBI taxonomy): Eukaryota > Metazoa > Chordata > Cladistia > Polypteriformes > Polypteridae > Polypterus > Polypterus senegalus. The sequence continues at coordinate 312,555,649 of NC_053154.1, forward strand.
TGTGAAAGGCCTGGACATTGGGGTGAAAGTGGGTTGTGTGCTGTGTTCACTTGTATATAGTAGCTGTAAATAAATGTGTTGTGGTGCTTAAACAATGTCTACCTGTCTGTGTCCGGGCTGTTTCCCACACCACTCATTCACTCCAACACATTTTTTCACTTGATATTTTCTCCACAACCTGATACATTTCTCAAGAGGTTGTTAGTGCTGCCAATACTGCCAGTCTCCTTGGGAGTGTAGTAGATTCTCTTTAAAGTCTTCTTCTACATCCTCTCTTTATGTCTGTCACTCATACTCTCTGTAATTTCTGCGCAGGCTGGTGCTGTACTCACCTAGGACTAGGATGCCCTGCTCTGCCCCATAACTGACTTATCTTGTTTCCTTACAGGCCCAAGGTCGTCCTTGGCTTCCAAATATGCCCACCCCTTTTCAGACCATAACTAAGATGGCCACTCCTCTCGGACTACAGCCAAGATGGCCGACTACTTCCATTCGGAAGACAGCCAAAATGCCTGATGCTTATCAAACAACACAGCAGGTACAAACTAGAGGGTGGAACTTCTGCTAATTAGGCTACATCTTGGGGGTACCACAAATCTAGGGGGGCAGAACTTACACCTGTCAAGTTTTTGATCGATATTGGTGCCATTTTATACCACTCCTGATGCACTTCACCTCCTCCTTAGCTGTTCTTTAAGCACTAAAATACTGAAAGAATCTCTTTGGGTCGTCTTTTCCGTCTGGGTGTGGCAGAAGTGCTGAGGTCCAGGGCTCCAAAGGCAGCGGGGCTCCCCCTGGCGGTGACCACGGGCCCCTACAGGGCTGAGCTTCAATGCTCTCTACCCTTGGTCCCCAAAGCAACCAGGGCGGTCACCCCCTCGTGGTCTGGAGGAGGCACAAGCCCTCCTCCGGTCCTCTTGGGTGTCCCGGCCGGGTACCAACCCCAGCCGCTCGCCACAATCTAAAAACTCCTACTCTTGTACTCCACCCACCATTTGAAAGGTTATGTCGGGTAATATTAAGGTAGTTGATGTCCCCAATGGTTATAATATCACCCGTTAAACATGCCTTTTTAATATTACTAAAGAGATGTTTTCCATTGATTTTAAAATAGTGTCTTTAAGTGCATAACAGCAAAAGGCCGCCTCACCACTTCTTTACAATTTAGCTCTTGGAATTCTAAGTAGACACTCATTTGAAGATCTAAGGTTATGATTTGGAGTGTAAGATATCAGACATTCTGAAATATAAGATGGAGCAGATTATCGAAGGCTTTGTAAACCATTACTATGATAAAAGATGTGAATACATTGTGAGACGTCTGCACTCTTTTGAGGCTCTCACCAATGGGACGACACACATAATCGTGACTGACTTTGTTGAGGGCTGCTAGTCCGTCTCAGAACCACAGAAACAACTACAAGCTGCCATGCACAAAGCGCCTGTGATGGAGGGAACTTTATAACTTGGCCACTGACCTGGTCCTGGTCCCGACCCTCCTATTTGAGGTGTCTGTATAGTAGAATTATAGATCGAGCTACAATAAATAACCTTACTGTTCCTGTTTCCAGTAAAAATAGAACTGGTTCTGCTAAGATACTGAGACTCAGACTCGTCTTTGGGGAACAAGACACCGACTCACGCGTCAACAGCATATAAAAAAGAACGGATTCTGGTTAACTTAAATAAAAGTGACTCTTGTAAATCCAATGAGAAATTTAATTCAGCCTAGAAAATATTTGCTTCAAAATAATTTCCTAAAAAATAAAAACAGAGCATCATCAAATTATAAGTAATATTGTATTTAATTTAATCCTCATCTTTGTAACATAAACAGAAACTCGAGATGATAAAGAAATCAAATACGTTTCTCTTACTTGCGCAGAAATGCCCCCATTGTTACTCCCAGCACTTCAAGGTGTTTCACGCTCTGCACAGCTGATGCTCTTCTGACTTCATAACAGGTCTGCTGGCGGTCTGCCAACAGGTGTAGCTCGTGCGTCTTTTTTAGACACGTGATTTCTGCCTCACTCTGCATTTTTCGTGCAACACGGGCGCAGAGAGCTTAAACATCTCCGCACATTCACATAAAAAACGACAAGGGGTGAGCGAGCTTTCTTGAAGGCTTTTACTGGACGTACCTCATTGTAAACTGAAATATATACAAAAGAAACCTACAGGTATATACAGGTGTACAACCAAAGACAATAAAGAACGATTTACAAAGCAATACATAGCAGACAATGTACAGTACATTAAACAGTGAACCTTTAACAGACACTTCCAAGGCGAGTGATTTCCATGGCTGGATCAGGACAAAGAGAAGCGTGTAGACAAAGGTTCAAATTGCTGCGTACCACAACTAACCAGACCTACTGGTTTATATACCTTAAAGATACACTTCAGATGTGAAAGAAACAAGAGATAAAGGGGTGCCTATGTGAGACACATGGGGTGTATTGTACTCAAATGTTTATTATGGGACCTACGTGCTTTATGTGAGTTTCATAGGCTTGTATAGCACCACTGTGAGTGTGGGACGTGACTGACTGGTGTGTTAATAAATGACAAGATGAAGGGGGAGCACAGTTCAACAAATAACAGCTAACAACATGAGGGGCAGAACAACATGATTTCCAGTAGACGATTTGAATTTAAATTAGCTATTTGCTCTAAAGAAAAGAAAATCCCTTCTGATCTTTTGATAGTTTTATTGTATATGGCTTTTTACAAATCCTAATATCACAGCACAGTATAAATTTATTTACATGGCCAGACCAATGTTCCCTCTAAGGAGTAGCATATAGTGAGCAAAAAACATTGTTTATGAGCGACATTTTGTTTAAGCCAAAAATTTATGAGCACCGATTTACGCGATAAGTACGAGCGACGCCGTCGGAATGAGCGATCGTGCGGGAAGTATGAGCGGCGCTCTGAATTCGTGTGAGCGATCGCTCACGCGCTCAGCTTAGAGGGAACATTGGGCCAGACCCTAAGACAGTCAAATTAGATCTGATACAGGAGTCAGCCAGGACACCATCCAATCCACTTCTAAACAAATCCAAAAACTCAAATACAAGGAGACAAATTCAAATTAGCCTGACAGGAACATCTTTGGGGTGTGTGTGTGGAACATGGAATGCCATAAAGAACCTTCACCTAAACTGTGGCCAGGCTGACATCTACATGGCAGGGCTAAATGGCCCTGAGGCACAACTTTGAATCTCTCAGTCTCCTAGTGCTCTCTGTAATATTCCCTATGCTTTATTATTTATCACTATAATTTATACTGTATGTAATATTTATTTTGGGTGACATGCCCATTCCACTCAGGCCTGGTTCTGGAAAGATTTTCAACATGGCTTTCCTGGAAAGGGTCAAAGGATCAGTCGATCAGAAGAGGAGGGATGAGCAGGCAGGTTTAAGGAAAGAACAGTCATGTGCAGAATAAATTGCCACTTTAGGTGTCATTGTCAAACAGGCCACCGGGTGGGCCTTATTGTTATACTGTATTGAGAAAGTGAGTTCAGCACAACGGCCAGTATGTGTGCACCAACTCTTTAAATAACATAGTGTTGTACTGTATATCTCATTTCAAAAACGAGCACAGTTCATATGAGCATTGAGCCCGAAACATGGCTGGTCTGGCTACGGTCTAGGCTGTAGATGGGGCGCAATGGCAGAACCAGACATGAACAAGACATTCAGTTTTTCTACTGTATCTATCCCAGGTCAGCACACAAGATCATGACAGCAGTGTTTCACTCACACAATGTACAAATGGCCTTTATGAGCCATGGTGAGGATACAAGATTGGAGGAAACTATGATTGACTCTGCGAGTGCCACAGGTTACACAAAATTCATCCCAACAGGACAGCTCAGCAAGTAATCTGTAATATGAAGAGAGCTCAGCCAAAATGATCTCTAAGGGACCAACATGCATGAATGATAATCTATAGCTGGTTGCCATTTTGGGGTGCGGGGAGTCACAGGGTAATTTTCAGAGGCCTGTAATGAGACAGTGGCTCATAGTGGAGCATTTGAACAAGTTCTGCTTTGCTTTTGTCAGGTCCGGGTGCTGTGGTGGAGTAGAGGAATCACAGGACAACAGATTTGCCACTGCAATTTCAAGGCCAGGGTGAACTATAATATGAAGTTATACTGCTGAAGTCTCTTTGACCAGCTGTAAATCCTAAGGGGCTTCTGTCCAGTGCCTGATATTGACCAAAGGGCTATAAGTGCCTATGGGTCAGTACACAACTTGAATGCCCACCCAAAAAGAAACATGTGCCACCGTTCACAAGTTAGAGTTTCACACACCCACAAAATGTGTCTGTTCAGTTGGGCTAATAGCCTGCAAGTTGAAGGCAATGGGTCGTTCAGTACCATGTTGTAGGTGGGAGAGTGCCTCACTGGAATCATCCCACGTAGCAAAGGGTTACAGATGTAAAAGTGAACAAAGAACAAGTGAAGATGTGAGATATACCTTCAAGAGATGGACAGCTTCTGAGCAGGTGGGAGTCCAGGAGCAGGGAATGTTTTTCCTCAGTAGGTAACATAATTGGGATTTGGTGGTAGAGTACTGTGGCAGAAATAATAGATAGATAGATAGATAGATAGATAGATAGATAGATAGATAGATAGATAGATAGATAGATAGATAGATAGATAGATAGACAGATAGATAGATAGATAGATAGATAGATAGATAGATAGATAGATAGATAGATAGATAGATAGATAGATAGATAGATAGATAGATAGATAGAAAGCAACCAAAATAATACAAACTCAAAGGAAGGCACTAAGAATACACATTTATCGCCAATCAGTGTGAGGTGACGAGTAGCCAATACTTTGAAAACCCTTTGAATCATCCATCATGAGCTGCTGGAGTTAGGTCATGCATAAGAATGTCATCCGGACAGATGACCAGCCCAGGAATTCCAGCAAAGTTAGTAGACATCACCTTCTGAAAACAGCTGGGGGGCAGAGCTCAGTATGCCAAATGGTACCCAGTAGTATATCGGAACACTCCATTGTGGGTGAGAAAGGCAGTCAAATCTCTGCTTTCAGGGTGAAGAGGAATCTGCAGGTGCCACTGGTGGAGGTCCAATATGATAAAATACTTTGTAGCCATTGAACTGGGTGGTGATCCCCTCAGAGATTGCCTGAGAGTATTCAGCTGGTATTAATCCTCTGCTAACAGCCCAGATGTCAATACACAAATGGAAGCCCCTGTATTTTTTTTTTTGTTGTTGTCTTCCATCCATCCAATATTCAACCCGCTATATCCTAACTACAGGGTCACGGGGGTCTGCTGCAGCCAATCCCAGCCAACACTGAGTGCAAGGCAGGAAACAAACCCCGGTCAGGACACCAGCCCACCGCAGTTTTTTTTTTTTTGCGCTATCACTAAGTTAGAGATCCACAGCAAGGCATTAACTGGTTCAATGAACTCAACATACAACATTTTGCACAGTTTAGAAGCCATTCCCTCTTGGAGAAGCCAGGGAAGACCAATGGAGATGTTGGGTGAAAAAGTATATGGAATGTTCAAGTAGTTAAATGCTGAAAGACAATCCAAGCCTGTGAAAAGAGCTGGCCATTGCTGAAGCCATGATGAGCTGAAAGTGAGGACAACTGACCCATCAGTGTTTAGGAGTGTTAATCCACAGAGCTGTAAATACATGCAGTCCTAACAAGCTGGCAGCATGGTGAGCGAAGTGAAATGTGAAATCAGGCCAGAGATAACCAATCTCTTCCTCAAACCTTTCGCCAAGCACTAATCACTGTCTTTCCAAAACAAAATAAGGACTTATTACAATGTGCATCATACAGACCAATTTCACTTCTGAATAACGACGTTAAAATACTCTCTAAAATCATAGCTAGAAGGATGGAGAAAGTGCTCCCTCGGTAATATCACAAGACCAAACTGGATTTATTAGGGGCCGACACTTATCTTCAAATCTTCGACGCCTGTTTAATGTAATATACTCACCAACTAAATCAAACACCCCAGAAATATTATTATCATTGGATGCAGAAAAGCATTCGACACGATTGAATGGAAATACCTTTTTACTATATTGGAGAAGTTTGGGTTTGGCCCGAACATTTGTGCATGGATTAAATTACTGTATACTAACCCAGAAGCTTCAGTTTGCATCAACAACATTTGCTCAGACTACTTTAAACTAGAACGTGGCACAAGACAAGGATGCCCTTTGTCACCGCTGCTGTTTGCGATTGCCATTGAACCACTGGCAATACATTGTCGAAATACTGATCAGATAAAGGGGATTAGTAGAGAAGGACTGGAACAGAAAATCTCATTATATGCAGATGACATGGTACTGTATATATCGGACCCAGAAAATTCTGTGCCTGCAGTCTTAGCAGCACTCACAGAATTTCAAAAGCTCTCTGGTCTCAGAATTAATCTGAATAAAAGTGTACTCTTTCCGTGAATTCTCAAGCATATAATATTAGATTAGACACCCTACCTTTTATCATTGCAGAACAGTTTAAATACCTCGGGGTAAACATCACAAGTAAACATAAAGCTCTTTATCAACAAAATTTTGTCGTCTGCATGGAAAAAATTAAACAAGACTTGCATAGATGGTCAACCCTTCATCTCACACTAGCTGGAAGAATTAACACTGTTAAGATGAATATTCTTCCTAAGCTCCTTTTTTTATTTCAAAACATCCCAATATACATTAATAAATCATTCTTTAAGCAATTAGATTCAACAATAACCTCATTTATTTGGAATTCAAAACATCCACGCATCAAAAGAGCGACCCTACAAAGACAAAAGGCAGAAGGCGCATGGCTCTACCTAACTTCCAGTTTTATTACTGGGCGCAAATATACAGTCGATAAGAACCTGGACACAAATAGAAGAACATACACAGGCATGGACCGCAATAGAAGTAAAATCCTGCAGTACTTCTTTGTATTCCTTGCTCTGTGCTCCAATAAACACACGCTATCGGCAATACACTAATAACCCAATTGTGCTCCACTCACTTAGAATCTGGAACCAATGTAGAAAGCATTTTAAGACGGAGAAGCTTCTATCTGTGGCACCCTGCAAGAGAACCACCTCTTTCAACCTTCACAAACATATGCAGTTTTAATATCTGGAAAAATTTGGAATTAACTTGCTTAGAGATCTTTATATAGACAACGCCTTTGCATCCTATGAACAATTACATTCCAAATTTAACATTCCAGCTACACATTTCTTTCACTATCTTCAAATCAGGAACTTTGTTAAACAGAACCTTCCAGATTTTCCTCATCTTGCACCCTCATCCATGCTGGAAAAATATTGCTCAATCTCAAGGATTAGACTCCATCTCTACAATATATAAAATCATTTTACAATCCCTTCCTTTCAAAGATCCAAGAGGACACTGGGAAAAGATCTCTCAATTAATATATCAGAAGAGGAGTGGAAAGTAGCAATGCAGAGAATTCACTCGAGCTCCATATGCGCAAAGCATACAATTATACAACTCAAAATTATATATCAAGCACATCTGTCTCGACTAAAACTCTCCAAAATGTTTCCAGGGCATGATCCAACCTGCGAACGTTGCAACCAAGCCCCAGCCTCACTGGGTCACATGTTCTGGGCCTGCACCAAATTAACATTATTCTGGACAAAAATTTTTAATTACCTCTCAGACAGTTTTGGACTCACAATCCCTCCTAACCCATTAACAGCTGTGTTTGGGGTTCTTCCAGAGGGCTTAAAGTGGAGAAGACAAACAAATTGTGATTGCATTCACTACACTGTTGGCACGCAGACTTATTCTGATAAACTGGAAGAACCCAAACTCTCCTCTTTTAAGTCAGTGGGAAACTGATGTGTTATATTATTTGAAATTGGAAAAAATCAAATACTCAGTTAGAGGATCTGTACAGACTTTTTTCAAAACATGACAGGATCTAATCAGTAATATTTTAAAATAAGTTCATAAAGCACAGAGAATTTATTAATTTAGGTATTTTACAAGCCTTAAATTTTACGCTTGGCTTGCTCTCTCTCTCAGGGTGGGGATCGATCTGTTCTAAATAATTCTTTTTTTGTAAAAACTTGATTGCTATGTATGGATTGTAATAAAATTAATAAAAAAAAAACTAAAAAAAAAAAACAAATGACATCACTTTCGTTTCACCTTCATTTGCGATGCAATTTTCCAGGCATTATAGCAACATTTTAATGCCCAATCACTACTCCTCCCGCCTTCACCATTTCCAACGAGAATATAAAAGTGCCAAATTTTTTGGAACGTCCCCCCATTATTATTGAACACGTATGTAGATGAAATGTGTGTCTTATTGTAAGTGTATGAAAGAAAGGATGGTAAAGTCTTGAATGAAAGTCAATGTTGATGCTTTGGTTAATCAGTCAGGTAAGGAGCAGGAACGTGTAGTGATGGCAGAGGATTGCGTAACTGGAAGATGGTTAAAGAATGCACAAACGACAAGTTTCATTTAATAACTTATTCTGTCGTGCTGCAGTTCGGAGGACTACTTAATTACCCCCAATCCCACCCTTTGGCAAGATGCATTCATAAGAGAAGTATGTTGTTGACAAAGCCAGGGGCTTTTTTGAAACTTTGGCTCCAGATATGCTTATCCATTTGTTCATTTTTATCAGTACTTGAGTGATCTTTATGTCCAGCTCTGGATGAATTTGCAAAATTTCGTTTCAACTTTTTTGTCTCATTAACGCACAAAACCCGAGACTTTCCCTAAATTGAAGAAGACGTTGTCGATTGCACTGATTCTGTTTTAAAGACAGTTGTAGTTAGTTATGCAGAGCTCGCTTTTGCTTTTTGGAAATCAACAATACATATCAGATACACATCTTGGAATCACGGAATACTAAAAACGTTTAATGAGGAGTACATATACTGTTGTGATGACCACGTCGGCTTTGTAAACTCTAACGTGAAGCGTTTTATGCTCTCTGATATGATCGATACGGGGTAGATTAAATTCTGAATTGTTACAATGCGTGCTGCCTCATGCCAAATATGTAGGTATTTTGTAAACCGGGAGCAAATTGTGAATTTGTTATGCTTTAATAGGTTAAATATTTCAAAGTAGGGGAAAGTAAATGTTGGAAGTATTAGAAATGTGAATATTGTACGTGGCGACACCATATTAAAGAAGTAGGAGCCCTGCATACCGATTAATGAAAGGGCAGCCTTGGACTCACAATCCCTCCTAACCCATTAACAGCTGTGTTTGGGGTTCTTCCAGAGGGGCTTAAAGTGGAGAAGGACAAACAAACTGTGATTGCATTCACTTTACTCTTTTGGCATGCGGACTTATTCTGATAAACTGGAAGAATCCAAACTCTCCTCTTTTAAGTCAGTGGGAAACTGATGTGTTATACTATTTGAAATTGGAAAAAATCAAATACTCAGTTAGAGGATCCGTACAGACTTTTTTCAAAACATGGCAGGATCTAATCAGTAATATTTTAAAATAAGTTTATAAAGCACAGAGAATTTATTAATTTAGGTATTTTTACAAGCCTTAAATTTTACACCGTTTGGCTTGCTCTCTCTCTCAGGGGTGGGGATCGATCTGTTCTTAACATAATTCTTTTTTTTGTAAAAACTTGATTGCTATGTATTGATTGTAATAAAATTAAAAAAAAAAGAAATGTGAAATCAGTCAAGTACTTGTGGCCCTGGGGCAGTGAGTCCACTATTTCAAATTAAGCAACAGCAGAGGGAGCAATGAGATTCTGTTGAGAGAAGAACTGCTTGACAGAAGCCGGAAGTAAGCAGAGACACCGCTGCCCCATGTCCATTACAAACAACATAGTTTTTTGGGCTATTTTGCAGCCCTATTCACCCACACTTAAATTTTTATCATATTTTCCATCCACCTGGCATTCCTTTCACTGCTATTTGCACTTTTATATGTTTTTTACCATTATAAAACCTGTGTTGTATGATGATATATACCCCACTCTGGAAAATGTCTGCAAGGACTTACCTTCAATTCCTTCCTCCCGAAACCCTGGGATTTGATGTTATGTACCTAACCATCTCATTGTAACACCCCCTCACACTTTCCAGGGTGTTATTTGGTCTACTTGAGGTATTGGGCTATTTTTCTAGGGGAATTCACTATTTTTAAGCTGTGCTTGGGCTATACCCTGCCCATGTCCAACAGCAAAGGAAGAAACACACCCTCCAAACTCTAATATACACGTTTTGAAGTTAGCGTTTGTGGAGCTCACTGAGAGGAGAGAGGCTGATGCAGTCTAAGTGGAAGGCAGCTGTTTTATTGGTGCAGATAAAGCAGGGGCTGAACAACAGACTTTAGTAAAGTGGTTAAGATCCTCACAGTTCCAGCACGTGTGTCCTTCTGAGGGGTCCCTTAGAACTCTGGACTCCTGATCGGTTGAGCCACAATTCCTGCAGTGCAGTCTTCAAAGCAACCGAGGCAACCGCCTCATATAGTGAACACCACAGTTGGCCTGAAATGAAAGCGCATCCTCACCAGCAACATAGGAGGTTTCAATCACTTGTCATGCAGTAGGATGGTGCTGGACTGGAGAAACCACAAATTTAGATGTGAGTATTGTGGCTGATTCAACTTGATGTACCATGACAGTTGCTTTTACAAGAGTCGTATCATCTGGTGCAGAGATCAGTAATCTTTCAGTAACTTTCGGGTTACTGGTATGTTCCACAGAGTTGGTCCCTGATAAATCACTCATGTAACTGGCTGATTCCCACATGTCAGCCATGATTTAATGAATTGACGCATCAGGCAGCTGACAGCACTGAAGGAAGAAGATTCATTGGATCAATGAGACTTTGAGGTGTAGAGAAATGAAACGCCAGGAAGCTTATGTTACAGCCACAGTCCCAAGGGTTTTAAAGATGTGTTGGCCTTTGGTGCCTAGGCAATGCATAAGTATGGCTGTTTTACAAGTATTGCTCATCTTGTCCATGCCAACGGCTACCAAGTATGTCTCTAAAGATTCAACCCACTGAGTTCATAGCACCAGATGCTTGCCTGGCACTGCAAGGAATGCAGAAGGTGGCAGGAATTTGCAGTCAGTGGAGGTCATCATGAAAAGTAAAAAAAAATAATAATGATAACATAAATGACTCAAACTGTTCTGTGCTATAAATTTGTCTTCTGTACGATTCCAATAATTTCGATCATTTTTATAGTCAAAATGCTCTGATTTGTTGCATTCCCTATTCAAATTCAGGGAAGAAACGCGAGGTGCGGCAGCGACAAGCCTCACCTCACCTCAGACTGCACTCTCCCTCACACACCGGGTTGATGTATGCAATTGGCGCGTGTCCGTCGCTGTCTCCCTGTATGTCGCCAATATGATGTTTGCAGACACGTTTATTACACACCCTGACTTTTCACATTCTGGATAATATCTTTAATAAACGTGTATGACATATTTAGTCTTTCTGATCGTAAAGAAAACCGCAGTGAAAAGGCACAAGTTAAGGCAGACAGTACCGTGTCTTATTTAACCTTTTAAACCTTTCACTTTTAAATAACTAACCCTAATAAACTTCCTTAGAAGGCTGGTGTCCTTCAACATCTACAATAAGATGCTGCAGATGTTCTATCAGACGGTTGTGGTGAGCGCCCTCTTCTACATGGTGGTGTGCTGGGGAGGCAGCATAAAGAAGAGGGACGCCTCACGCCTGGACAAACTGGTGAGGAAGGCAGGCTCTATTGTAGGCACGGAGCAGGACAGTTTGACATCCGTGGCAGAGCGACGGGCACTGAGCAGAATCCTGTCAATCATGGAGAATCCACTGCATCCACTGAACAGGATCATCTCCAGACAGAGGAGCAGCTTCAGCGACAGACTGCTGTCACCGTCCTGCTCCACTGACAGACTGAGGAGACCCCACACTATGCGACTCTTCGATTCCACCCGCGGGGGGTAAACGTTAACATTAGATAGATAGATAGATAGATAGATAGATAGATAGATAGATAGATAGATAGATAGATAGATAGATAGATAGATAGATAGATAGATAGATAGATAGATAGATAGATGGATACTTTATTAACCCCAAAGGGAAATTCATATAATCCAGCAGCAGTTTACTGATACAAAAAACAATATTAAATTAAATATAAATAAAAATGCATGTAAAAGCAGATAATAACTTTGAGTAATGTTAGCATTTACTCCCCCGGGTGGAATTGAAGAGTCGCATAGTGTGGGGGAGGAACAATCTCCTCAGTCTGTCAGTGGAGCAGGACAGTGACAGAAGTCTGTCACTGAAGCTACTCCTCTGCCTGGAGATGATCCTGTTCAGTGGATGCAGTGGATTCTCCATGATTGACAGGAGTTTGCTTAGTGCCTGTTGCTCTGCCACAGATGTTAAACTGTCCAACTTTACTCCTACAATAGAGCCTGCCTTCTTAACAAATTTGTCCAGGCGTGAGGCATCTTTCATCTTTATGCTGCCTCCCCAACACACAACGCCACAACCGTTTGGTAGAACCTCTGCAGCATCTTATTGCAGATGTTGAAGGATGCCAACCTTCTAAGAAAGTATAGTTGGCTCTGTCCTCTCTTACATATAGCATCAGTATTGGCAGTCCAGTCCAATTTGTCATCCAGCTGCACTCCCAGATATTTATAGGTCTGCACCCTCTGCACAGTCACCTCTGATGATCACAGGGTCCATGAGGGGCCTGGGCCTCCTAAAATCCACCACCAGCTCCTTGGTCTTGCTGGTGTTAAGGTGTAAGTGGTTTGAGTCGCACCATTTAACAAAGTCTTTGATTAGCTTCCTGTACTCCTCCTCCTGCCCACTCTTGATGCAACCCACAATAGCAGTGTCATCAGCGAACTTTTGCACATGGCAGGACTCTGAGTCGTATTGGAAGTCTGATGTATATAGATTGAACAGGACCGGAGAAAGTACAGTCCCCTGCGGTGCCCCTGTATTGCTGAACACAATGTCAGACCTGCAGTTCCCAAGACGCACATATTGAGGTCTGTCTGTAAGATAGTCCACAATCCATGCCACCAGGTGTGAGTCTACTCCCATCTCAGTCAGCTTGTCCCTAAGGAGCAGAGGTTGGATGGTGTTGAAGGCGCTAGAGAAGTCCAAAACATAATTCTTACAGCACCACTGCCTCTGTCCAGGTGGGAGAGGGATCGGTGTAGCATATAGATGATGGCATCCTCCGCTCCCACCTTCTCCTGGTATGCGAACTGCAGAGGGTCGAGGGCGTGGCGGACCTGTGGCCTCAGGTGGTGAAGCAGCAGCCGCTCCATGGTCTTCATCACATGTGATGTCAGAGCAACAGGCCGGAAGTCATTCAGCTCACTAGGACGTGATACCTTTGGGACTGGGGTGATACAAGATGTTTTCCAAAGCCTTGGGACTCTCCCCTGTTCCAGGCTCAGGTTGAAGATGTGCTGTAGAGGACTCCCCAGTTCCAGCGCACAGGCCTTCAGCAGTCGTGGCGATACACCATCTGGACCCGCTGCTTTGCTGGCACGAAGTCTTCTTAGCTCTCTGCTCACATGGGCTGCTGTAATTGTGGGTGGGGATGTCTCACCTATGCTGGTATCAACAGAAGGATGGTTGGAGGATGCAGTACTCCGAGGTGAGAGTGGGTTAGGGTGGTCAAACCTATTAAAGAAGTTGTTCATTTGGTTTGCTCTCTCCACATCTCTCTCGATGGTGGCCCCGCTTCGAGCTGCAGCCAGTGATAATCTTCATCCCATCCCACACTTCCTTCATGCTGTTATTCTGCAACTTCTGCTCCAGCTTTCTCCTATACTGCTCTTTCGCCGCCCTGAGCTGGACTCGGAGTTCCTTCTGCACGCTCTTGAGCTCATGCTGATCACCACCTTTAAAAGCCCTTTTCTTCTGGTTCAAAAGGCCTTTGATGTCACTTGTAATCCATGGCTTGTTGTTAGCATAGCAGCGTACTGTTCTTACTGGAACTACAATGTCCATACAGAAGTTGATGTAATCAGTTGTGCATTCAACAGCCTCTTCAATGTTCTCACTATGTGACCCCAGCAGGATATCCCAGTCTGTAGTTCCAAAGCAGTTTCTCAAAGCCTGCTCTGCCTCAGGGGACCATTTCCTGAATGAGCGTGAGGTTGTAGGTATCGCTTTCACTCTTGGTTTGTAGTGAGGCTGAAGCAGAACCAGGTTATGATCTGCTTTCCCAAGCACAGGCAGTGGGGTGGCGCTGTATGCATCTTTAACGTTTGCATACAGTAGGTTGATAGTCCTATTTCCATGGTTGTTACAATCCACATACTGGGAGAAGGCAGGTAATGTTTTGTCCAGCGTCACATTGTTAAAGTCACCAGCGATTAGCACAAGTGCCTCAGGGTGCTGCATTGTAACTTAGCAACTGTGGAATGCCACTCGCCATCTCTGCGTTAGCTTGAAGGGGGATGTAAACAATAACAGCAATCACATGTCCAAACTCTGGGCAAGTAATAGGGACGCAAACTTACGGCCAACAGTTCGATGTCCCTGCAGCAAGTGGAGATTTTAACGTTTACATGTCCGGAGTTGCACCACTTTGTATTGACATAGAGAGCGAGTCCCCCTCCTTTATTCTTCCCGCAGGTACTTGCGTCTCTGTCCGTTCTAACTGTGCTAAACCCGGGTAGCTCCACGTTAGCATCTGGGATGGTAGTTGTTAGCCACGTTTCAGTAAAACACAGCAAGCTGCATTCTCTGTAGGTTCTGACATTTTTCACCATTATACAATGTTATTGTCTGTTATACCTGCATTGTTATCACTCTTTAATTTAATATTGTTCTTTATCAGTATGCTGCTGCTGGAGTATGTGAATTAATAATCTATCTATCTATCTATCTATCTATCTATCTATCTATCTATCTATCTATCTATCTATCTATCTATCTATCTATCTATCTATCTATCTATTATATAGTGCCTTTCATCTATCTATCTATCTATCTATCTATCTATCTATCTATCTATCTATCTATCTATCTATCTATTATATAGTGCCTTTCATCTATCTATCTACACTGTAAAAAAAAATAATGTTAAATTTATGGTAAAAAACAGGCAGTTGGGGTCGCCAGGATTTTACCGTAAAAAAGAAGGTAACAATATTTTTTGGTCTACGCTACACTTTAAAAAATAATTTTACATTTACAGTAAAATACAGTAATCCCTCCTCGATCGCTGGGGTTGCGTTCCAGAACCCCCCGCGATAGGTGAAAATCCGCGAAGTAGAAACCATATGTTTGTATTGGTTATTTTTATATATTTTAAGCCCTTATAAACTCTCCCACACTGTTAACATTATTAGAGCCCTCCAGACATGAAATAACACCCTTTAGTCAAAAGTTTAAACTGTGCTCCAATTACAAGACAGAGATGACAGTTCTTTCTCACAATTAAAAGAATGCAAACATATCTTCTCTTCAAAGGAGCGCCGTCAGGAGCAGTGAATGTCA
Organism: Polypterus senegalus; assembly: GCF_016835505.1. Classification (NCBI taxonomy): domain Eukaryota; kingdom Metazoa; phylum Chordata; class Cladistia; order Polypteriformes; family Polypteridae; genus Polypterus; species Polypterus senegalus. The sequence goes on from NC_053154.1 coordinate 312,571,169, forward strand.
GAGAGAGAGAGAGAGGAAAGCAAACAATCAAAAAATCAATACGTGCTGTTGGGCTTTTAAGTATGTGCACGGCAATAAAACAGCTGCAAAGAAGGGAGCAATGTGAAGGTAGTCTTTCAGCATTTTTTAGAGGAGCGTCCATATCTTCTAAGCAAACAGCCTCTGTGCAAACAGCCCCTCTGCTCACACCTCCTGTGTCAGGAGCAGAGAACATCAGAGAGAGGGAGAGCGCGCGAGATTAAAGCAAACAATCAAAAAATCAATACGTGCTTTTGGGCTTTTAAGTATGCCGAAGCACCGCGATAAAGCGGCATTTCTTAGAAGAGCGTCCATATCTTCTAGGCAAACAGCCTCTGTGCAAACAGCCCCTCTGCTCACACCCCCTCCGTCAGGCGCAGAGAATGTCAGAGAAAGACCGAGAAAAGCAAACAATCAAGCACCACTCGGGAAGCACATCGTATATCATTGAGGAGTTTTAGTTAATATGTAATACATGCTCTGATTGGGTAGCTTCTCAGCCATCGGCCAATAGCGTCCCTTGTATGAAATCAACTGGGCAAACAAACTGAGGAAGCATGTACCATAAATTAAAGACCCATTGTCCAGAAATCCATGAACCAGCGAAAAATCCGTGATATATATTTAGATATGCTTACATTTAAAATCCGCGATGGAGTGAAGCCGCGAAAGTCAAAGCACGATATAGCGAGGGATCACTGTACTGGCAGCTGGGTTGCCAAAATTTTACTGCAATAAATAAGGTGACAATATTTTTAGGTGTACAGTATAATTTTGTAGTAAAAACTATTGGGTCTTTACAACACATTCCAACAGAAGAGAATGTTTAACCATAACCAGAAATTCATGTTGTATAACAAATATGACAATCAATAAACAATATGTACTGGCAGGGTCAAATCCCAGTGCACAATTTGAATCAGTAAAGTAACAACAACCAATAGCAAGCATGTACTACTGAATTATACACATTGAAAACAATTCAGTGCTTAAGGAAGTTAGTGCACGTTGTCTGGTGGGGAAGTAAAGTTTTCTTTTGTGGTGTATGGTGTTCTACTTATCGAATACAACCCACCATAAATCAGCTTCCATCACCTCGAAAAACCTTCAGCACGTGGGGAAAAATAAGTCTGCTATCTTAGGTGAAATTTTTTTCCCTACTATTCAAAGGTATGCGGTTCACCAGGAACAATATTGTAAAAGGGGGCGTGTCCTTATGCAAATATCGTAACCAGTTTTACTGAAACAGTGATTTATCGTTTTACATTTTACGGTTGTTTACCTTCGTTATTTAACAGTTTTACACTGTAAACTTAACAGATTTTTTTCAGTATAACTGTAAAGCATCAATAAATGGTATTTAGAATAGTTTGAAGGTAGAAAAATATTGATTTTACAGAACTTCGCTGTAAAAAATAATGGAATTTATTGTTTAAGATATACAGGTAATTTTCAGAACATAAGGTAACTTTCATTTTTTTCAGAAAAGGTCTTTTCTGTTAAATTTACTGACATTTTTTACAGTCTATCTATCTATCTATCTATCTATCTATCTATCTATCTATCTATCTATCTATTATATAGTGCCTTTCATCTATCTATCTATCTATCTATCTATCTATCTATCTATCTATCTATCTATCTATCTATCTATCTATCTATTAGGTATGCAGTTCTGTATTATAAATTTCCCTATTATTTTTCATATGTACTGACTTGTTGGTGGGCTGAGTTAGTTGGGGATGTTTGTGTTTTTTTGCACCAGGGTCCAAGGATCGGTTGCACAGATAAACGACACTGCAGTATGCGGCGCGCTTTCCGTCTTTTCTGGACAGTCGGGCAATTTAAACCTTTCAGTGCTGCGCCTGTGCTTTTACAAAATTTTTGGATGTAGATTCAGAATATAAGGGTTACGGTGTGGATGGTGAACCTTGGAAGGATAAATCCTTCTATATAAAAGCGGTCGGGATTGTCCTTCACACACGCCCCGTCCATTTTGCAATGCACGATGGGATTTGTAGTTTCGTTTTTCCAGGTAAAAGATGATTTTCTACTCCAGACTGTGCGATATCTTCTTCTCCTTTCTTACTATATGAAAGCGGTCGGGATTGTCCTTCCGTCCCGTGAGTGCTACGCAGGCGCGGAGTTTCACTCACGCCCCGTCCATTTTGCAATGCACGATGGGATTTGTAGTTTTGTTTTTCCAGGTAAAAGATGATTTTCTACTCCAGACTGTGCGATATCTTCTTCTTCTTTCTTACTATATGAAAGCGGTCGGGATTGTCCTTCCGTCCCGTGAGTGGAAAGCGTATTCCGCTTATCACAGACTTACTACTTGCAGCTTGCGGTACGAAGCGACATGATGTGAGCAGAGTTCTGGTGCTCCCATCGTTCCCTTGCTTTTGGAAAAAAATTGACAAAATAATGTCTCTGGAAATAATTAATGTTGATGGAGTACAGATGCCTCACCGCGTAGTAAATATCAGGGGGGTTCAAAAGGGCGACCTCAATATAGAAAAAAAGTCACAAAAATAACAGAAACTACGAGTATTAAAGTAATACCGCTCAAATGCAATATAACTAAATTAATGAGTTTGTATAAAATATCAAATTGATCTACAGATTGAATTGCCTTAAGTGGTGGTCAACTTAAAAGTTGGTCGCCTTAAAAGGCGGGTCAGCCTAGTAATGAAATAAATCAGCAGTCCTCCGAAATGCAGCACGACAGCATAAATCATTGATGTCAACAGAATTATTGAGACACTAAGCTTCTGTCGTTTCTGTATTCTCTTCCAGTTATGCAAACCTCCTCAATGACTAACACATTCCTGCTCCTTACCTGTCTTGTTAACTGAAGCATCAACAATGACTTTCATTTAAGGCTTTCCTTTATACGCATACAATAAGACACATATTTCATCTATATACGTGTTCAATAATAATTCAAAAAATGTCTGCACTTTTATAGTTTTGTTGGTAACAGTGAAGGCGGGAGGAGTAAGCGATTGAGCATTAAAAAGTTGGTACTATGTAGAAACGTGATTTAATTTGTTTTTGAAAATCATAATAAATAGAGTTTAAAAAGTGCGGAAACTTGCCTTGTAATAGTAAACTGACAGTAAAAAGAAAAAGCACAAGATGGGAGTATTTATGAGTAGAGCCTGTGGATCAGGGTGAGGGGGTGTCTTGTCCCCCGTTAAGTGAGATCGTTAGTTACACTGAAACGTGTACAATGTACACCTTCAGAAGTGAAATAAATCGACTGTATACTGAATGAAGCATTCCATTGCCAAACGTAAGAATAGAAAGTAACACATTTCAAACAAAAGATGAGTTCTGCAAATTATAAACAATGCACCCTAACTACAATAAATGTGCTGTTACTTTTTATTTATTCTCACCAAACGTTACATATCTATATGGGTAATATGTTTCTAATAACTTTGATTAAATTAAAATAAACCACTGTCAAAATATATTAATGAACAAACTGACACAGATTGGTCTTTAGGAAATATCAAAAAACGTGTGAGCTGTAATTTAGGACAGAATGCATTGTTAACGACACGCACAGTCTACTGACACGAGAAAGAAAGAAATAGCACAGTCCATACAAACTCACAGCCTCCTTGATTTTTTACCTTATGATTAGTTGTCAACATCATAGGAATTAAATTGTTTTAAGATGACAATTCTGCTTTAGTCCGATCATTTAACGCTCCCTTTAAAATGTTTGTATATATAGAATATAAGACAGAATCTCAGTGAAGCGGGACTCGTGAGTAGTAACGAATAATATGTGACACTGAGGAATTATAATGCATAGGCTAATAACGGGAACAAGTAAAAACTACAAGTTACTAAAACGGACACTGTAAACGTAGACATTTCAATAAATAATTTAGGAGGCTTATGTGAGTATTTCCATATCGTTTTAAGAACTAAGTAAGTCACCTGTTGTACTAAACGGTAACTCAAACAGCACTTAACAGTAAATAGTCTAACAAACCAATATAAGTAAATGAAACGAAGAGGCCGCGCCGCTGACAATGAAGGCTCACACAGTCCTGCTGTATGTTTGGAAGTCGCTGATTGGATGAAACATTTTACGACTTGTCCTAAGAGGGAGGTGCCGTATAGCGATCAGAAACGAAAAGACACATCTAAGCATGAAGAACAGCAGTGTATGTTATGTTTCTTTATGATACAAATTCAGTATGACACCAGTGTCTCTAAACACCCAAATATGAAGTTTAATACGTCCATCCATCCATTATCCAACCTGCTATACCCTAACTACAGGGTCACGGGGGTCTGCTGGTGCCAATCTCAGCCAACACAAGGCGCAAGGCAGGAAACAAGTCCCAGGGAGGGCGCCATCCCACCGCAGAAATACAAATTTGAGACGTAACTCAATGTAAAGCTAATGCGACAAAATCGTTGTTGATTAAACAGATGGGCAGAATTAATAGAACATGCAAATGTAAGAATATTACAGTATTATTATTATTATTATTATTATTATTATTAGTAGTAGTAGTAGTAGTAGTAGTAGTAGTAGTAGTAAATATTAGTGTTTTAAGGGAAACAGTTTAAGTACTTTCATACTATGAGTGCCTGTTTTACATTTATGAAACAAATTACCAAATCTTTGTGAAAATGTAAAAGTTCATATCATCTGTATTATGTTTTTATGTTTATTCTGGACAGCATGGTGGCGCAGTGCTGCCTCAAAGTACGGAGAGCAGGGTTTGTGTGTGGAGGTTGCATGTTCTCCTAGTGTGGTTTTCCTCCCGGTGCTCTGGTGTCCTCTCAAAGACTTGGATCTTCTTTAACAGCACTTTAAAATGTCATGGAGTTAAAATGTAGCCCAGATAATCTTGTGGTGGTTCAAAAGCTCAAGTGATGAAAAAATGGCATCAACCGACACGTGTTTTTGATGGCAGGCCTGTGATTAACTGTTGTTCACATTTCTTAAAGGTAACATTTTTAAAAGAAGTTTTCAGTCCTCTTCACTTTCTCCACACTTTTTTTGTTATGTAGACTTAATTTAAAATGGATAAATTTGCTACGTTTGCCCATTAATCTACACTCAATAGCCCATAGTGAAAAAAGTGAAAAGACGTCTTTAGAAGGGTATTGAGATTTATTAAAAATCAACAACTGAGACGTCTCCTTAAAGCAGTATGCAGACCCTTAATTCAGTACTCTGTAGACGCCCCTTTGGCAGCAAATCAAGATGGCTAATATTCAGCTGCTTTGCACCCCTGCATTTATATATATATATATATATATATATATATATATATATATATATATATATATATATATATAGATAGATAGATAGATAGATAGATAGATAGATAGATAGATAGATAGATAGATAGATAGATAGATAGAGTGAAAGGCACTATATGATAGATAGATAGATAGATAGATAGATAGATAGATAGATAGATAGATAGATAGATAGATAGATAGATATATGGAGACTCGGCTTCGCTTCCTGGGTCCTCCCTGCGTGGAGTTTGCATGTTTTTTTTTTTTATAAATCATTAGCAGAACATCACTTGTGTTGGACTCTTCTGTCTATGATGGTCCTTTGAGCCACCACAAGTCTATCTGGGCTTAGTTTTTGGATTTAACTGTACTAATATATGCATTTGTATTTTATTTTACAATTAATATGTATGTATTTATTTAGATATGATTGATTATTAGGAAAAAAAAAATTAATAAAAGTGTGGTATTTGTTTTATTGAAGAAGTTAATAAATAATTAAAATTATTCCAAATTTTATAACACTTTACTACGCTCCGGAACTCAAATGACTGTGACGCCTTAGTAAAAGCCGGTAACGCTTCTGCCTCCGCTCCATTGAGTTATAGGAGGACTGGCAGAAACAATGAAGGCACTTGCACCTCGTGTCCACTAGATGTCCTCAGTAATTAACCTAACTGCGCGTCTTTGGGATGTGCCGGTAAACGACGCGTTAGCTCGACCGTGACTGTCAGAGTCAAATCACCAGCACGGACATTCAACAAGCACATTGTGAGACAGGCAAAGGAAATTCCTGTAAAGATCGGTAAAAAAAGAGAAAAGGAAAAACGTTGACATCTGTCTATTAAGTTTATTGTCACGTGTCGTGATGGAACTAAACAAACAGATGATAGCTAAATGCCAGCCTTGGACTGCCTGCAGTGTCGACAGGGACCTGGCACTTATAAAGACTGCCTTTATTATGACACCTTCAGTATTTCACCAATGAGGCCTTTAACAAGTTTCCAACTGTGTCCCCATGTTCTTCATAAATTAATTTTAAAGTCACAGTCTCGATCCACTGGACTAATTCCCTTTATAATTTTAAACACTTCAGTCAGGTCTCCTTTTAATCTTCTTTTGCTTAAACTGCACATGCTCAGCTCTTTTAATTTTTCCTCATAACTCATCCCCTATAGCCCTGGAATCAGCCTGGTCAGTCTGTGTACTTTAGACCCTACTTAACTGAATGAATTAACTTAACTCTGTCAATTTCATGGAACTTGGCCTTGATGTCCACAAGATCATATAGTTAGTACACTGGATCTTCAACCTTTAATCAGTTTTGACCTTCAAGTATGGCCTATATACGCATGGAAGGTTTCAGCAAAACTGGCAGTTTGTATTTGTTGGTTGCAGATGGGCAAAGACACATTTTGTTTCCATTTGTTCCCAATTATTCTTCTCAGGATGATTACTTAGGTTTATTTTCTGTGTTGCCCCCAAACACCCTTTCCAGTGGCTGAAACGTTAAGCATGCATAGGATCTTATAAGGGCAGGATGGTATACCCTGCTTAGTCTTCCTAACATTGTTTTGAATTTCATAAGAGATGCACAGCAGGCAGTGTCGCACCAAGCATTGTTGTTAAACGAGATGATTTTAGTCTCTGCAGGAATACTCTGGGAAGCTCTGAAGGCATTTTTAAGAGGACAGATCATCTCATATCTTTCCCACAAAAATAAATAGGAGACCAAGAAGGCGTCAGAGTTAATCAGTGAAATTACCAGAAGAGATCAAGAATACAGCAGGTCTCCAAATGAGACACTTTATAAGAAAAGACAGGATTTGCAATCTGAATTCAACCTCTTGACAACAAAAGAAACAGAAAAACATATCTTTAAATTGTGACATCATCACTATGAACACAGAGAGAAGAATAATAAAATCTTAGCTCAACAAATCCACAAGCAGGAAGTTCACAATGCAATAACTGTAATCACCAGCACAGACGGAGATAAAATCACTGACTATAAAAATATAGCACAAATGTTAAGAGAGTACTATAAGTCCTTATATTCTACTCAGTTTAAAGAAGACAAGACAATCTAAAGAGTTTTTGATGCATTACAGACACCACAGCGAGATACTCTTAGTGCAGAGGAACTGGATAAACCTCTGACACTCTCAGAATTACCAGACACTATAAACTCACTACAGAGTGGGAAAAGCAGAAGGCCCTGATGGTTAATCAAATGAATTTTATTAAAAAATAAGTTAAATTAGTACCACTATCATTAGCAACATTTATAGAAAAAATATGTTCTCTGTTGAAACCCTCCATCTGCGTCTCTATCCAGTGCAACAGGCTATTTTAAAGAAATCTCCGATGTTCTTATCGATGTTGTACTTGACATAGTGAACTCATCCTTAGATACGGGGGTCCTCCCTGAGAAGACTGCAGTTGTTAAACCCCTACTCAAAAAAAGTAATCTCGACTCCTTTGTCTTTGAAAACTTTAGACCAATTTCTAACCGTACTTTCTCAAGTAAAATTCTAGAAAAGGCAGCTCGGTGGTTACTTGAATAAACAATCGATTCTTGGTAAGTTTCACTCAGGTTTTAGAACAAATCACAGTACAAAACCAGCACTGGTTAAGATAGTAAATGATTAGTGAATTGATGTGGTCAGAGGCCGTCCCTTTATCCTCCTTCTCTTAGACTTGCATGCAGCATTTGACACCATTAATCACAGTATTCTTAAAAATCACTCTAGTCAATGGGTGAGCCTCTCTGGCAGGATCATACTGTAAATTGCTTTTGGTCTTACTTAATAAGTAGAAAATTCTATGTTAGTTGTGGTTATTGTACTTCAGAGATACATGATATTGTATATGGTGTACGACAAGGAATCTATACTGGATCAGTTGCTTTTCTCAGTCTCCATGCTTCCGTTAGGTCAGATTATCTCAAAGCAGAAGGTGAGCTACCACAGCTATGCAGACGACACACAGTTTGCTTTATCGATAGCACCAGATGATCCTGGTACTCCATACTCTCTGATCCAGTGTCTTAGCAGTATTTCTGATTGGATGAGTAGTAACTTTTTTACACTAAATAAGGAAAAAAACAGAAATCTTAGTGATTGGAAAACATGGCTATAGTGAGGATAATGGAAATAAACTTTATTTATTTGTTTTAAAATTAAGTTGGAAGTAAAGACTTTAGGGGTTAACATGACCTAAGCTTTAAGTCACACATTAACCAGATTACCACGATGCATTCTTTCACATGGTGGACTGCTTATAATTCCAAGAGTTAAGCTTACAAGAGGTTTTGAGGTGGCCTTCTGCTGTGATTCAACTAAAATCTGGAATACTTTACCTATAGAAATTCCCCAGCCAATTCTGTGAAACATTTTAAAAAATAGTGCTAAAAACTTCCAATTTTAAAATGGCTTTTTTAGCTACATATTAGTTGTATTCCTAATAGACTATATGGGCACAGAATTATCATATTCCTCAGGTATCCACAATCTCCACTAATCTCCAATTTTCTCTATTGTTTTTTCTGGTTCTTCTGTGGTGACAACCAGTGCCACCACCACCACCACCACCTGATTAAGGCACCATGCAGCTCCCTGAGAAGATAAAATGAAGGCAGGTGTCTCACCTGTCCTTGATACCAACTCCAACTAATCTCATCTTGTGAAGCATGAAGACTACATGGTCCTTTGTCCGAGTTGTGGTGTGATGCTGCCTTTCTCAGCTTGTTATTAGGTCCTTTCTGGCAGAAGAGTGTAGGCACTGAAGCTCCTTCTTAAAGTTATGACTGCTTATCAGTCTTCTCAGACTGAGTTCAGTCTCTTACCCAGAATTTGGCTTTGCAGAGTTGATCTTGGAGCTCATTCAACTCATCCAAGCTCCAAGGCTTTATGGATAATAGCTAAACCGTTACAGCTCCCCTAAAAATGGCAGCTCATCAGCTTTCAGGTCTCCAATAAAGAGTGTATTTTGAGTCTTTAGCTCCCCCCAAAAGAGACAGATGAGATTCATGTAGCTAGCTTTGAAGGAAACTGAAACCTCTGGTGGTTGGATCAAGGTCCCTTCCTGTTACACATCTCCAGTCTCTCCTTATAGGCGTTTTATTTTGTCCATCATATCAAGTCACAGTTCAGCTTAAAATGAATGTCATTTTGGGTACCTTTTTGTGTGAAGGAGTTTCTACGAGGTGCCCGCTCAGCGCTGATTTACACCATTTTCTTGTCAGACATAGAACAGAGCTGACCAAAGTGTTGGTACGAGCTGCCGTTCAGCCATTCACTTAGGAATGCAGGTTGGGAAGTAGAACTGAATTTCTAAATTAAATCTGCTACCCAAACAGGCCTTTGTGCCACTAAATGCCTAGGCGAAAGGGCAATGCCCACTTTGTCCTTCAGTTTCATCCTGCTAGACTGCCTTTTTATGGTGACAACTTTCATTTTTGCTAATTTAATTTGTGATCTACTGTCTCTACTAACATTTCCTCCTTTTGTGGTTAGATGAGTTACTGTATTTTTATAGAAATCAAAAGTTACGGTAAAATAAAAATAGTCAAAGTTACACTCCAGAGCTGTGCTTTTCTTCCAAAAATGCTTTTAACAAAGTAATTAGAATAAAAAGAAAGATAAATACAACACACTTTAACATTCTTGATTGCTTCATAATGAAATCATATTCTCTAACAGATGTTGTCAGTTGTGCAGATACAAAGGTCACAAATACACTCATTCACTATTCAGCTTAATTTTTCAAAAGCTCTGCTTTGTAACTTTGATATTCTGTGGGCACGTCGTCTCTGACGATTTTCTCTTTTGACTTTTCTTTTCGACATTTGCTTTACCTTCTACTCCCTGACATGTTGTGCTAAACCAATCAGAATTGTTTCCGGAGTCTTTCTTCCTTTCATCTTGATCATCACACTTCTTCTGGTTACTTGGTGAGAGTTTATCACTGAGATGAGCTATTATTTCTGCCTTTTCCTTCACTTCCTCTAGTGACTTCACTCGCTCCATCCATCCTGGCTTTGACTCTCGTTTTTCAGTCTGAATGAGTAGCTCAATGTACTCTGGAGAAGAGAGTGGGTTTGGTCTGAGGGCGATTTCATTAATTCGTTTTATACAATCTTGACTTTCCTTAATACACTTGTTAATGAAGTTTATCAAGGTCTCCTGTTCATGCCAAAGCTGCTCAAACCGTTGCTCAGTTGTTATGAATTCCCCTTGTGCTTCTTCATGTTTCTTCTTAAGTTCATCATAAGTCTTTTTGACTTTTTTAGTTTCATAGATGAATCTGTGCTGTTGGTTGGAGTGAATATTCCACTCACACTTACCGGGACAAATAGTGCAGACTCCGTCCTTCATAACAGAACATCTAATCTTATCCTCATCATTTGATAAAGAACACGGATAATGACAGGTGAAGTTGCATTTCTGGCAGTTAGTGATGAACTCGCTGGTGCCTGCAATGCTCTCTATTTTTATCTCAGTTACATCCACTTCATGCTCATAATCCTTGTTTCTGTCTATATCAGTAATGTGCTTATTTAAAATGTCACGGGTTTGTCTAATTTCTTCACGTTTACTCAGTACAGTACTAATTTGAGGATGCAGTTGTTCCACTACCGTCTCCAAGCGCTTACGCTCTTTAAGCAGCTCTTTAGTTAGTGCTAAACTGTTAGCATCCATCTTCTCTAAAGCTTTAAAAAAACCCTCCATGCTCTTTGCACCCATGTCCCAAAACATTTTGTCAAACATCAGGCCATCATTGCTATTAGTCTCATCATCATTAGCAAAAAGGGCCGAATTATTAAATTTGAAAAATAAAGGGCTCCCTTCCTCATCTTTGGGGAACGGTATGTTAGATTCCGTGATGGCATCGAGAACTGGTGGACGCTGTGCATCTGCAAATGTGATCAGGACCAGAATGTTGTTGATTATGTCTTTACCAAAAATGGACAAAATTGAGTCAAATATGTACTTCTGTGTGTGTGTCAGTCGAGCTTGGGAGGCCTGAACTACAAAGCACACTGCGTTAATGTGCTGGACCCCCTGTGGAGATGAAAAGCATTCTTGTATCTGCTCAGTGATTTGTTTGTCCCAATCAATTCCTCTGGTGTCTCCAAAACCTGGTGTGTCGACTATAGTGAAGGAGTATGGGACCTTGAAATAATCCTGGTAGTTCATTTCATAGGCAGTGACAAAAGATGTTTGGCTTTCAGCTTGACTTCTAGATGTTTCTTCATGGATGAACTTGAACCTAAAGTCATCCTCCCACTGGACACCTAAGATATAGTTGACCATACCATTGATCAGAGTGGATTTGCCAGAACCTGTTGCTCCAAGGAAGATAATTGTTTTTGAAGGTTTTATGGATGTTCTGTTTCCAAAGGAGCATGTTTCTATCTTCTTCACAGTATTTATGAACTGTGATTTAAAATGCAAAAGATAAAGACTTAATTTTCCATCTTTTATCTCCTTACAGTTTCCTTTTATAGCATGTATTCCCAAAGGGTTTTTAACGGGCAGTGTCCTCACTTCAATCGTATCACTGGCCTGACTCACACCAACTTGACAAACGGCTCTGTGTCTGAGTTGATATGTTGATGCTGGACATAACTTTCTGATGGTAAATTTTACACTTTTATCAGTCGTGTTCACAGTCTTCCACTCTTCATCTTCTAGTCGCTTATACTCCACTCTGTACCCTTCTAAGTCACTCTTTTGTGGTCTTAACTTTAGGGTTACACTGTCTTCTGTTTGGGAGTCAACCTCAAGAGTCTCAGGTTTTGATGGAAGCTGAAAGTTGTGGTTGATGAGACGTCCACGTTTATACAAATAGATTGTTGCCCCAAGATATTCAACATCAGGGATGGAGTGGACAAAAAATCTCGTTGTCTTGCTACTTTGGTTAATTTCAGCAAACTCAATGAAACTCTGAGAATGCTGTCTGAAATTCTGGATGATTAACTCTTCACTTGGCTCTGACAGATGATATGAGGACTTCCTTGAAGGAGCTTGAAGATAGCGTTCCATTTCTGACATGTATGACTGACACACATGGAATGAAGTGAAAGTCAAGCAGACAATATTTTTAATACTAGTATTGTAAATTAATGTATCCAGGTCATTTATAACAATATCAAATTTCATTTCTTTAATTTGATTAAAGAAACTTCTGAGCATAGTGATTTCCTTTTGTCTTTTATCCAGCAGTGTTGTTATGACACACTTCTTAAATGGCGACTTTTCCTTCTTCTTCAGAATGTTGCCCAGCTCTTCTTCACTGGCATTACCCCCCCTGAAATTTAGCAAGATACTTGCCAGTTCTTTTTGGAAGGTATATTTATATTGATTAAGCATTGATTTACATTCATTTGCATTTTTCCTAATTATAGGAAAGTTATTGACAACACTGTCCTTCATGATGTCATTACACCTCATGATGTGCTCGTCTAATTCCTCCAGGATCTCCTGAGATTTGGACACAAGTGCCAAACTGATCTCTTGTACCAGCTGAGCAGCCTGTGAGTCAAGATGTTTCAGTGGGTGCAACCAGACCTGGACGGGCACAGCTAGCTTCTCATCTTCGTCAATATGCTTTGGCAATTTGTTGTAAATCTGCATGGCGTCCTGAAAGCTTGTAAGATTGTGATCAAAGAGAAAATCACTATAGAATGTGAAGTTAAGATGGTCAGCGATTTCCTTGTCAGCATCTGTCATTTTTAGGTCTCTTTTTCCATCTATAGAAAAAAAATTTTTTATTAATGCTTCTAACTTTCCTTTCTCTTTAGAGTCCCATTGATCAAAAACAAAAAATGTCTGAGCGCCATACAACACGCCTGTGACAACATGGGTGGCTGATTTCTGCTCAAACACTTCTGGATAGATGATGTTCTGCCTCCCTAAGTGGCTCATGCTGAGCTGCTCCATTCTGGTGGTCGTCCTGTAGTGCAGGGTGACTCTGGACTGTCGTTTGGATGATTTGGTGTCATTGAGGTACTTGGCAGCTCCATCAACCTCAATCAAGCCACACAAGAAGCTCGCTTTAAGGGAGGTTGACATATTTAAGATGGAAGTTTTCTCATCCAAGGAGTCCAAAGTGATGATGTCGACCTGCGTGTTCTTCTGGGGTTTAATTTTGAGCTCTTTCTTGAGGTTTTCCAAGTCCCATAGAGTGACATCTGGTGATTAAAACAAAATTAAACAAACAAAATAATTGTAATTTGGTCAAACGTGGATCCCAAAATATCACTGCAGGTGGTCTGTTTGAGAGAACAAACATAAAAAAATTGAATTTGCTCTTACCTGGAATGAGCGAATCAGTGCGACAGTCATAGAGCATCCCCACCTGGAAAGGTCGGCCCAGGGCGGCCATCTCCAAAGGTGAGCCATCTTGAGATGACAATCCTTTCCTGTGAAAGTAAGCACATAAATAACTTAAATTCAACAGTTTATTACAAATATGTGTTCTCTCCATTTTTTCATCTTTTTTAGTCAAATACAGGACTGCAGAAAGGAAGAAAAGAACATCTTAGCAGGACCAGCTGAAATGCAGGAATCAGTGCTAGTGGGAGTGCCAGTCCATCACAGAGTGCCACCTAATTCACTCATTCTTGTCAGACTGGAGTTACCAATGAAGTGGTATAATAGGTGTTCCGGGACACTATACAGAGTGGGCATTTTCTCCTCAAATTCCTGTCATTTTTTTCTTTAGGGACTCTGATCTTCATCTTCATCCTGCCTTTGCTTACTGTTGCCACAAAAGATCCTGGCTTTCATAACCCTAACATTATATGAAGCAGATTCAATAAATGGATGGAATACTAGTTCTTGAGAAACATAAATCTATAAAAAGCTTCCAATTTTTAGCAGGGAGTGCAAACATTTTGTTTAATTCCAACATATGGATGATTAGGACTTCTGCCAATCTGATCAGGAGACCCCACTATACATACTGTGCCTGTAAAAAGTCTTCACTCCTTGGAGGTTTCACATTTTTTATTTATATAACATTAAATCCCAGTCTAAGTGGATATTTTTTTGACAGGAAAAAGAGAATCTTCAGTGCCATAGTGAAATCAGATCTCGTCAAAGTGGTCTAAATTAATTTTAACCGTAAAACACTAAATACGACTGCAAATAAATTAAGACATGAATAAAATGTGCTTCAGTTACAAATTTTAGGCATTCTTTAAATATTTGAGGGCGCTGGATCCAAATCACAATTGCTCTGTCACATCCAATTTCAGAGAAATGAAAAAAAAAAAAAAAAAATATTTTAAAGAAAGTTTTGCGGGCGATGTTACCGGGGAAGCTGACCTCCCTGCACGGCGATGTCGGGTGATCTTCACGTTCGCCTGCTCTCGCTCCGTGAGATTTCTTTTTGTAGGGCTCTCTCAATACCTCATAAAGGTATACACACACCGACCTCAAAACCTTGAAGCCCTCAAGGCCGCTACTCACTATGAAATCACCGCTATTCCCCTTGAAATAGCAGAACGAGTCATGCTAGTGTTCAGAAATCGTCTCGATGAGTGAAACACCAATGATGGCCAGCACCTTGAATTCATCATTTTTAAAACACAGTGAAAGAAATCTATTTTGTAAACCCTTTATTGTGTCATAATGAAATTTATTTTATCTTTTAGTGTTTTTGTGGAATAAACATTTGAAATGTGGTACAGTGGAAACTCGGTTGATGACCATAATTCGTTCCAAAACTCATAAACTGATTTGGTCGTTAACCGAAGTAATTTCCCCCATAGGATTATGTGTAAATACAATTAATCCATTCCAGACCGTACAAACTGTATGTAAATATATTTTTTTAAAGATTTTTAAGCACAAATATAGTTAACTATACCATAGAATGCACAGCGTAATAGTAAACTAAATGTAAAAACATTGAATAACACTGAGAAAACCTTGAACAACAGGGAAAACTAACACTGCAAGAGTTTGCGCTATAGCCTTATGACCCGCTCGCTAAAAACACTTTTGTTTAATGAGTTTTAAACACAGGGACAAAAATGAACATTTGAAAAATCCGTAATTTAACAAACCACCAAGAAAGTAACATTGCAACAATGCATGCTATGAACCGAACGCTGTAAACAGAAGTGAAGTGGAAGTTAAAATCCAATAGAGTAAAGTCTTCATTAAATACAACGAAAGTTAAAACAATGCTCGGATCTGTCTCTTTAAAAACAAGCCTGGTGCATTCTTTAACTGCCTTCTTGGCCTTATGTGTCCAGCTGTCTCTCTCTCGCTCGCGCGTGTGTGTCTCTCTAGCGCGTATGTCTCTCTAGCGTGTGTGTCTTCCTCGCGCTCGTCTGTGTGTCTCTCTCTCTCTCTCTCTCTCTCTCTGGTCTGTCTTATTCGTATACCGAGTGTGTGGTTGTGAACAGACTTTTTGGTCGTAAACTGATTTGTACGTTTTCCGAGACGTTTGTGAACTGAGGTTCCACTGTATTTGTTTTTGGCTCATCCTGTATATTCAGACTTGAAAAAATTATACATTACATTTCAAATTGTTTTAAATATAATTATTACTTTCGAAATGTAGTCATTTGGAAATGTTTTGTCCTCTTCTAATACTCTGATGGTGTTTCATGGTGGAATGTGCTTCTTCCTCTTCATCGTTTCCCCCTTCTATGTGGAGTTAATGGGCCTGATCAGCCAGTCCTGCAGAGCTCGCTCCTGCACCTCCTCCCCTTAAGACCCTTTCCCTTCAGATCTTCTTCTGTTATCAATCAACCTCCACTTTGGCGTCCCTCACTTCCTCTTCCCCTGTACTTCCATTCCCATCACTCTTTTACACATACATTCATTCCATGTCCACACCACTACAACCTCTTTTCCTGTGCTTTCTTAGACATCTCTCCCACTTTTTTTGAACCTCTGATTGTCTCATTTCTTATTGTGTCATTGTTTTTTAACTATACACATCAATCTAAACATTCTCATTTCTGCCATGTCTAACTTCTTATCTCTGCTTCTAATTCTTCACCTTGGGCAGTCACTGATCTCAGATATTTAAATGTATTCTCTCTTTTCAATGACTCTCCCAGCAGGCTGACTTCTGAATCCTGGTCATCATTAAACCACGGATAGTATGTCTTCTTCCGAGTTATCTTCAACTCTCTGTCTTAAACAGCCCTTTTCCAATCTTCCAATTTTCTCTCCTCTTTCTCTTTTCTGGTGCTACACAACACAATTTCAATGGCAAAAAGTATGCAATACTTCTGAACCTATGCTGACTGTTCAGTAAAACTCTTTCTCTTGCCATGTGCTGCTCCTTATCCTTAATAATTCCTTCCATTAATTTGTTGTTTAGCTTACTCACTATTTTGTCTTGGTAGAGTTCTATATTACTCTACTTTACCCTTTTGTATTCTTTATTGTGAGGCCTTTGTTGAATGCTTCAAATCCCATAGACCTGCCATTGTTTATAAGTTTTTATACTTTAGAACTTCTCCCCATCTTAACCTGAGCTAATTATATAGAGTAGAAGACAAAAAGGAGTTAAGTTACAACTTTAAATAATGTATTATTGATAATACTAATAAAATAATAACAATAAGAAATGTACAAGTGAATATTGGCAACCATACAACCTGATAAATGCTGATGCGTAGTTTCAGGTGGCACACAAACTTGTTAGTTACTTCTGATGTCTCTAGCTATCTTTTCTAGCTTTCTTCAGGATGGGCCGAATGCCTGTTTCAATATGGCTGCTAGGCTGTGCTTCTTCAGAGTGGTCTTCTTTACAGTTCATGGTGTGTGAGATGCTCCTTCATCATGATGGTGTGAAAGAGAGATAGGGAGGGATAAAGCAACCGAATTTATACATTCTTTGTCCAGATCCTTATACTTTTAAGACATTGTGCTACAGAATGGCCTCTGATTCAAACCAATCCCAAACAGCCACACTTCAGACCAATGGTGCCACATAATACCATTCACACCTGCTCCAAAAACCATTTCTTGTGCTGATACTTGCCAGCTAGGCAGTTTGGCTTTCCTGTGCGGGTTGATTGAAAAACCCTGCGCCACCACCACCTACTCAAAGCTTCATGATGCTCCAACAATGATGGACGGATTAAAAGGCAGAAGTCTACGTGACCATCATCTTCATTAAGCCCTTCCGTGAGAACCCTAAATCCAAAGAGGACTGTTTCATTTATGTTAGGTAGAATGCCCAGAGGGGACTGGGCGGTCTCATGGTCTGGAATCCCTACAGATTTTATTTTTTCTCCAGCTGTCTGGAGTTTTTTTTGTTTTTTCTGTCCACCCTGGCCATTGAACCTTACTCTTATTCGGTGTTAATTAATGTTGATTTATTTTGTTTTATAATTGTGTCTTTCATTTTTCTATTCTTTAATATGTAAAGCACTTTGAGCTACTGTTTGTATGAAAATGTGCTATAGAAATAAATGTTGTTGTTGTTGATTGAGAGACTCCTGCTGAGAATCTCTTGCCAAACTGGTTTTACGCACTTCCCCTGTCCCTTTCATAAAATTCACTATCCTGACTCCTAACTCCTTAGTGTTAGTTAAACATCAAACCTTTGCTGTTCTTATTAATGATATAAAACTAATATTACATTTCCTTGTCTAAGTTAGAAATAATGACAGGATAATATTTACCATTTTGAAGACTTTCAGAATTTCCTCAGTGCACACTAACTTCCTAAAATATACGTCAATGGTTTATGTCTGTACTCGCTAATCTTCCTAAGAAGTTGAAGGTAAATATTTTATGGCCCTGGCGATTTTCTTGATTTTAGCCTATTTAATCTGAGCAGCACTTCTCTTTGTACAATTTCCAAATTCCTCATTAACACCTTAGTAGTCCCTGTTACCACTGGAAGGTTTTCCACTTCCTCACAAGTGAAGAATTGAGAAAAATGTAAGTTTAAAGTATTTAAATTATTACTGCTATTTCAATGTCTGTATTTTTTTAATTCTCCTTTACTATTCCTGATAGTAGTGTAAAATGGCACCAGTTTGATCAAAAAATTGACTGGTGTAAACCTGATTATGCTGTGTGTGGTTTTATAGGCATTGGGGCATATCAGCTGTTGTCCGAAGTCTGAGAGGACTGTCCATCTTAGTCATGGGCCGAAAAGGGGAAGGCAACTATGGAAGCCGAGGTCGACCTTGGGCATGTAGGGAAACAAGGTAAGTCAGCTTTGGGGCAGAGCAGGGCATCCTAGTCCTACTGTAGGTGAGTACAGCACCTGCTTACACAGACAGTACAGAAAGTATGAGTGACAGATAGAGAGAGATGATGTACAAGAAGACTTTAAAGAGAATCTACTACACTCCCAATGAGACTGGCAGTTTTGACAGCATTAACAGCCTTGAGAAATGTATCAGGTTGTGGAGAAAATATCAAGCGAAAAAACCAGAACAATTGTTTCAACAGTCGATGAGCAGTGGCAAGCAGATTTGGTAGAGATATCCTATTACTCAAAATTCAATGATAGATATAAATGTATCCTCACGTGTATCATTGTGTTCTCAAAATATGCCTGGGCTGTGCCATTAAGGGCCAACACAGGGAAAGAGGTTTCTCGGGATTTTAATTTGATTTTTAGACAGAGTAGAGATCCTAAGAAGCTATAGACTGACCGATGCAGAGAATTTCATAACACATTGGTGCAAAAACTACAAAACAGAACAATATTTTACATTTTGTCACAAACAGTGAAGAAAAAGCAAATATAGTAGAACAATTCAATAGGACAGCGTTTCTCAACCTTTAAGTATTTGCGACCCGAGTTTTCATAATAGTTTCCCCCCTAAAGTTTTTTTGAAAGGAGCACACTAATACCAATTTGTTCTTTTTTTAATTAATGATATACCATAGATGCATATTTTATTACACCTACTTAACTTTTATCGACATTTATCTGACTATAAATGTATTTTTCTAGTATTAGAATGTAGCTTAAGTTAATTTGTTTTGGCTTCAATAGATGTATTTTTCATATTTTTGATTATTGTTTTCTTTTTTTCACATATTCACGCCCCCCCTTTTTGTTACTTCGTGCCCCTCTAGGGGGGTTCGCCCCACAGGTTGAGAACCACTGCAATAGGACGTTAAATTCCAAAAGGTGAAAATATTTTATATATGCAAATACTTTTTGGTATATAGACATCCTGTCTCCTAGGTGAGTACAGAGCGTGCATTCACAGACAGTACAGGGAGCAAGAGTGACAGACCCAGAGAGAGGATGTACTGTATAAGAAGTCTTTAATGAGAATCTTCTAATAATAAAATGATTCCAAAAGGTACCATAAAAACAACATCTTTATTGAAAGATTCAAGTCCAAACACCTGCATCCTTTCCCCACATGGGAAAGTCCACCCATACCCACCTACCCAAACCCTTTATTGATACATTCAAGGACACATCGTTGCATCCCTTTACCTCACCCACCTACCTAGTGCATTCCAGTTATAAAATGATTCATAAAGGAGAAAAAAAGATGCCAAGGTGCCTTAAAACAACAACTTTATTGAAATAAATTCGAAACACAGCAATTATGACACAGTCTTAATTTTCAAAGTTGCACCGTGTGTGTTATGCATTATGAAATTTTTAAAATCATGAATAAAGGAGGAGAAAGTGCAGAAAAATATCCACACAATCTTATTTGTATATACATAGGAAAGACATTTAAAAGCAAACCAAGAATTGATTAAAACTATGAGAACAAAAAAGAAAATACAACTGCAAAATGTACTCTCCTTAGTCTCCTGCTCTTACTGGCTCCTTCACCTCGTCGCTGTCTCTCTGCCTTTTCTGTTCTCTGTCCCCTGAGTCTCGGTCTGACGCTGCTAAGGTGTGCAACAGCAGCTCTCCATGGAGACACTCTCCTATCTCCTATCTCCTTTCTTTATGCCCAAAGAAGCAAAACGTGGATTCTGCAACAATAAAACATATTTCTGCAGAAAAGACGCCTGTCTTCATTGTAGAAGATGATCATCCAGTAGACGAATGTCAACCCAAATGGTTTGCATAATTTAGTAAAATACAAATATATAAAGCATGTGACACCAAAATCACTTTATTTGAGTTATTACAGGCTACCTGCTGGGGTCGCACCTTGTTTGCATTTTTTTTTTGTTCTCACAAGACTTTAACGTCCTATTCGTTCTACTATACTTACTTTTACTTCACTGTTTGTGACAAAATGTAAAATATTGTTCTGTTTTCGAAGTTTTTGCACCAATGTGTTATGAATTTATTTGCCTTGGTTTGCCTGTAGTTTCTTAAGAACTCGACTCAAACTAAAATCTTTCCTGTTTTGGCCTTTAATGGCGCAGCCCAAACATATTTTTAGGGCACATTTATATATATGGTGGCGCAGTGGTAGCTGCTGCCTCGCAGCTTCCTGGGTCCTCCCTGCGTGGAGTTTGCATGTTCTCCCCGTGTCTGCGTGGGTTTCCTCCCACAGTCCAAAGACATGCAGGTTAGGTGGATTGGCGATTCTAAATGGGCCCTAGTGTGTGCTTGGTGTGTTTGTGTGTGTCCTGCGGTGGGTTGGCACCCTGCCCAGGATTGGTTCCTGCCTTGTGCCCTGTGTTGGCTGGGATTGGCTCCAGCAGAACCCTGTGTTTGGATTCAGCAGGTTGGGAAATGGATGGATGGATTTATATATGTTACAATAAATTTATATCAATCATTGAATTTTGAGGACTAAGACATCTCCACCAAATCTGCTTGCCACTGGTCATCGACCATTGAAACAATTATTCTGTTTCTCTTGAACCTCGGCCATGCTGTTTTGTACACTCAGTAGGTACACATTTTTTCACTTGATATTTTCTTCATGACCTGATACATTTCTCAAGAGGTTGTTAATGCTGCCAAAACTGCCAGTTTCCTTGGGAGTGTAGTAGATTCTCTTTAAAGTCTTCTTCAACATCCTCTCTCTTGTTCTGCCACTCATACTCTCTGTACTTTCTGTGCATACTCTCACCTGTACTTTCTGTGCAGGCTGGCGCTGTACTCACCTAGGACTAGGATGCCCTGCTCTGCTCCATAGCTGACTTACTTTGTTTCCTTACAGGCCCAAAGTCGTCCTCGGCTTCCAAAGCTGCCCGCCCCTTTTCAGACCATGACTAAGATGGCCACTCCTCTCAGACTACAGCCAAGATGGCTGACTACTTCCATTCAGATGACTGCCAAAATGCCTGATGCATATCAAACCACACACAGCAGGTACAGACTAGAGGGTGCAACTTCAACTAACTAGGCTACATCTTGGGGGTAGCAGAAATCCAAGGGTGTGTGACGTACACCTGTCAAGTTTTTGATCAATATTGGTGCCATTTTATACAACTCCTGATGTACTTCACCTCCTCCTTAGCTGTTCTTTAAGTGCTAAAATACTAAAAGTATCTCCTTGGGTTGTATTTTGCCTCATCTGCTATATTCCTCTCTGTCTTTTAGCTTCTCTAACGTCTTTGTTAATGGTTGCCCTCATTTTCTTATACAACCTACAATTCACATTGGAGTTACTACTCTTAAATGCCTTATTCATTTATTTTTTTTCCTTTGCAGTTTCTTTTTACACCTCTTTATTAACCCATTGTGAAGGTTTTAAAATTTCGCATTCATCCCAAATTTCGGTATGTACCTGTGTTGCATTACATGTAAAACATTTCTTAACCCTGTGCCACTGCTCCTCGACTGTCTCCACATTTAACAGCTTATCCCATTCCATACTTCTTAGACTTTTACTGCATCTGCTCAAAATTTGCCCTACCACAGTTAAACTTAACAATTTTAGTCTTTGCATCCACACTCTTCCAAAACACTGAAAATTGCTTTTTGTTATTATCCCTAGTGATTCAATCACCTCTACACCCTCAATTCTGTCCTGATGATTACCTAATACTAAATCCAGACAGGTGTCCCCCTGCGTTTGTGCTTTAATGTATTGTGTTAAAAACAGTCCCTGATTATGTCTAAAATCTCCTGCTATTGTAGTCCACCATTTCAAAAGGTTATCTCGGTTAATATTCAGGTAGTTGATGTCCCCTATGACTATAATATCCCTGTTTAAACTTGCCTTTTTAATATTACTAATGAGATGTGCAATGAAGTTATTGTCTGAATTGGGTGGTCTATAACAAACTCCCAAAATAAGACCTCTTTCCCTAATACTTTCCAGGGGATGCCAGATGTCCTCACTAAGATGGAACTCATCATTCAATTTTAGATGTTAAGAGATCAATGTGCTAATAAACATTAATTTTACAATAGTATGTTACTGTGTGGGCGGCAGGGTGGCGCTGCTGACTCGCAGTTAGGAGACCCGGGTTCACTTCCTGGGTCCACCCTGCGTGGTGTTTGCATGTTCTCTCCGTGTCTGTGCGGGTTTCCTCCCACAGTCCAAAGACATGCAGGTTAGGTGCACTGGCAATCAGGAATTGTCCCTAGTGTGTGTGTGTGCGCCTTGCGGTGGGCTGGCGCCTTGCCCAGGGTTTATTTCCTGCCTTGCGCCCTGTGTTGGCTGGGATTGGCTCCCGTGACCCTGTAGTTAGGATATAGCGGGTTGGATAATGGATGGATGGATGTTATTGTGTTTTTCCCTTCTGGTTATAATGGAAGATGAACAGCAACCCTAAGAGTCCTTAAAAAAGTTTATTTTGTAGTTAAACAAACACTAAGACATTTAAAATGATTGAATTGTTTGACTAGAACAATTGATAAAGAACACTACGAGTGGGGTCTTAAGTATGATGAGTACAGAATTTTGAGACTGAGGACAAACGATTCACTAACTAATTTTAGGAACGTGTCTCAAATTGGAACAGTTATAGCAGCCATTGTTACATTTTCGTCTCCTGCACCTCTCTGTAAGTCTGTTATTTCTTCTCTCAACTGACGACATGAAGAATTGCCGTTGTGCTGAACTGGAATCATCTCCACATAAATCAAAGTCATCCCGATGATCTGGATCTGCATAATTAGATATGAACCACCCTGTATTTTGTCACTGAGGACAAGCATCACACCACACCAACTAATTTTAGGAATGTGTCTCAAATTGGCCAGGTATCTCCTGCACCTCTCTGTAAGTTGAAGGTCCTAATTGGCAGCCCAATTATGTGTTATGTCTTTTCTCAACTGTGAGTTTATCAAGGCCGTATTGCACAAACACAAGCAGCTCAGCCAATTGTCTTCTTTCAAGTTGATTCATTCTGCTGTGGTGCATAGTTTTCAATGGGCAAGACTCTCTCATTTAATTTATCTCTAATGTCTTTTGCCAGCTCCTTAATGTGTTAGCAAAGTCATATCATAAAAGAGGGTGAAGTTGGCAAGCAGACTTATCACCACACAATACTATCGACATTGCAAGAGCCACTGAACAAACAAGGTTCTTGAAAGCTGTGCCTCATTTGTTGTTTCTAAAGTCATTCAAGTTAAACAGGTTTTAAGATGCCACATTCAAGAAATTCTTACAAAATGGATAAAAAGTCAACTTCAGTTACAGTAGCAAGCAGATGAATTCACACAGCAGAAAATCACTTTGACATTTGTGCTTTTTGACTTACTTTTCTAATAAGTGTTTGCTCTTTACCTGAATTTTATCTTCATCTTCTTCTTCATCATGCCATTACAGTCAATGTATTAGATTTTTTCACTTTATGGTAATGTTTAATCTTTCAGTTGATTTATTTATTTTATTTTTTTTTTGTGGTTTGACATGAGACGCTTTTCCTTATTGATTATGGAGTACACGTAAAAAGTTTGTTTTGAGAAAAAGCAAGAATGTAAATTTAAATAAACCAAAGTCAGGCCATTATCTACAAGATGGAAAAATAAATCTGTTATTACAGTGCCTTGAGAAAGGATTCATCCTCCTGTTTTGTCACAATGTAATATTAAAACAGATTTTCGTATGGATTTTATGTAATGGACTTAACAATATAGTCCAAATTGATAAAGTGTAATGAAAATAAAACACCATCTACATGTAAACAAACAAAAAAAAAAGTAAAAGTGCGACACCCGCATCTGTTGAGGGCTGCTTGTCCATCACAGTACCGAAGAAAAATCAACAAGCTGGCCGCTGCCACGTGCAAAGTGCTGGGAACATTATAATTTGGCCACTGCCCTGACCCTAACCCTGCCTGTTTGCGGTGTCTGTGTGTAGTACAATGGTAGATCGAGCTACAATTAATAACCTTGCTGTTCCTGTTTCAAGTGAAATAAGACAGGTTTTGCTAAGTTACTGAGACTCAGCCTCGTCTTTGGGGAGCAAGACACCGACTCACAAGTCAACAGCATATAAAAAAGGACTGATTCAGGTTTACTTAAATAAAGGTGACACTTTTAACTTCAATAAGAAATTTAATTCTGCCTAGAATATATTTGCTTCAAAATAATATCCTTAACATAACAAACAGAGCATCATCAAATCATCAGTACTATTGTTGTATTTAATTCAGTCGTAATCTTTGTAACATAAACAGAAACCCTAAATAACATAACATAAAAAGAAAGTCCAGATGTTAAAGAAATCAAACACGTTTCTCTTACTTGCTCGGAGATCCCCCCATTGTTACTCCCAGCACTTCAAGGTGTTTCACGCTCTGCACGGCTGATGCACTTCCGGCTTTATTAAAGGTCTGCTGTCAGTCTGACAATAGGTGTAGCTTGTGCGTCTTGTTTAGACACGTGATTTCCAGGAAACTATTTGAATTTAAAAGAGCTATTTGCTCATAAGAAAAGAAAATCCTTCCTGATGTTTTGATATTTTTATTGCATGTGGCCTTTTTAAAATCCTAATAACACTGCACAGTATAAATTTACAGTATTTGCGTGGCCAGACCATAAGACAGTAAAATTAGATTGCAGGAGTCAGCCAAGGCACCATCCCATAAGTAATCCACTTCTAAACAAATCAAAAAACTGAAATACAAGGAGACAAAATTAAATTACCCCGACAGGAACATCTTTGGGGTGTGTGTGAGGGACATGGAATGCCATAAAGAACCTTCACCTAAACTGTGGCTAAATGGCCGTGAAGCAGATCTTTGAATCTCTCAGTCCCCAAGTGCTCTGTGTAATGTTACCTATGGTTTATTATTTATTGCTATCATTTATACTGTATGTAATATTTATTTTGCGCGACAAATTCCATTCCACTCAGGTCTGGTTCCGGAAAGATCTTCAACATGGTTATCCTGGAAAGGCTCAAAGGATCAGTCGATCAGAAGAGGAGGGATGAGCAGGCAGGGTTAAGGAAAGACCAAGCATATGTAGACCAAATTGCCTCTCTAGGTGTCACCATCTAACAGACCACTGGGTGGAGCTCATGAAGTCTGTTTCTGATTGTTTGCTCAGAGACATTCACACCAGTGTTCTGCCTGCCTGCTGGAGGTCATTTTGTAGGCTCTGGCAGTGCTCATCCTGTTCCTTGTTACCCAAAGGAGCAGATGCTGGTGGGTCCTGCTGATGGGTTAAGGACCTTCTACGAGGGGCCCTGTCCAGCTCTCTTAGAGTAACGGCCTGTCTCCTGGAATCTCCTCCATGCCCTTGAGACTGTGCTGGGAGACACAGCAAACCTTCTGCCAGCTCCACTGTATATTTGGTTTCCTGACTGCAAATTGACATAAATGATGGCACTGCTGTGTACGAAACCAAGTCCAAAACAGAATTGAGGGAGTAGGGAAAAGGTGGAGGCTTTAAATGGGGAAGACAGGAAGTGACGGCAAAGGGGTTGGGCTCATAAGGTCTTCAACCATAGGCTCGAGCCCAGACGTGACATGACAGGGGCCAGAGCCGTCAAGGTCTTCTTCCATAGGCTCGGACCCAGAAGTGACGTCAAGAGGGCCAGGTGGAATCTCCCGTGGAAGGTCTGCAGAAAAGGGAAAGAGTCAGTGCACACTACAACATCCTGGTCTAATTTGGAATTGCCCTTAATCAAGCCCTTTAGCTGCCTCTGATGCGCACGTGTGTGACAACCATCCCCCCCCCCAGTCCAGACTTGTCGGCGACCCTAACCGAGAGGCCGTGAACCTGAGAAAGAGCATCGCCGTTAGCGTGAAGAGAGCTGAGTGAAAACTTGTACGGCTGGAGGTCAAGAAACCACTGGGTGACCTGCGGATTCGACTCCTTTTGCAGGGCCATCCACTGTAAATGTGCATGGTCCGTGACAAGTGTGAATTCCCAGTCCAACAGGTAGTACCTCAGCTGCGTAATCGCCCATTTAATCGCCAAAACCTCTCTCTCCACCGCCGCATACCTGGTCTCCCATTCCAACAGTTTCCAGCTCAGGAACATGATGGGGTGTTCCACACCATCGATGCTTTGGCTTTTGTCTGGAGGATGAAAGGTAAAGAAAAGTTAGATGCTTTCGAAATAAGTGCAGACGTAAGGGCCTGCTTCAAGTCACTAAATGCAGCGCCTGTGTTTTCAGTCTATACCACAATGTTTGGGGCCCTCTTCTTTGTCAAAGCAGTCAAAGGGCGCCGCTCTCTCCGAGAACCAGGGCACAAACCTGCTAACCCAAGAAAGGCTTGGACCTTGATTCGAGGACAAGGCCATTTGAAAATGACATCTACTTTGGAGCACTGTGGCTTCACGGTACCCCGACCTAACAGGTAGCCTAAATACTTGGCTTCACTCAATCCAAAGAAACATTTCTTGGGATTAATTTGAAGCCTGGCCTCACCAAGTGTCCGCAATACCGCTTTTACCTGTTGTAGGTGTTCCATCCATGTGCTGGAATAGATGACCACGTCATCCAGGTAGGCAGCACTGTATGAGTTATGAGGACAGAGCACTTTGTCCACCAGACACTGGAAGGTTGCCGGAGCCCTGTGTAACCCAAATGGAAGGACACAATACTGCCAGTTTCCACTAGAGGTGCTAAACGCGGTCTTAACCTTTGCGGACTCTGCAGTACTCCTTTGTCATGTCCAGCGTGGTCAAATATTGAGTTTGTCCAAACCTCTCGAGGAGGTCGTCCACTCATGGCATTGGATAGGCATCAAATTGGAAAACTTGATTAAGTCGACGGAAGTCGTTGCAAAACCTCCAATTCCCATTAGGCTTAGTGACCAATACAATGGGACTGGACCTGGGACTATGACTTTTTGCCTCGGAAAGACAAAATGGATGTTCTCAGACTGTAACCCTGGGCTCTGTCACAATGTTGTGCTCAATCAGAGAGGTCCTTCTGGGGTTTTCACTCACTACCTCCAGAACGGACAGGATAACTGCTTCCAGCTCCCGTCGCTGTCTGGGACTTAAATCCACACCGAAGTTAAGGCTAGCCATGTGAGCAAAGAGTGAGCAGGGCTGACAGGAGGAGGAATCGGGATCGGTTTTTAGCAGATTCACATGATAAACCCGCTCCCTCGGCCAACGATTGGGTTGACTCACCAAACAGTCGATGAGTCCTTTCCTCTCCTTAACTTCGTAGGGACCTTGCCAATAGGCAAGTAACTTAGAGTGGGAGGTAGGTGACAATCCCAGCCTGAGGAATTAAGCATGTAAATGATATTAACATCAGTATTTTGTTAATATTCATAACACATCTATCCATTTTCTTGGCATTTTTAATCTAATGCAAGGTCGCTGAGGGGAAGAAGAGAGTATCTTGGCAGGACTGGGCACAATGCAGGAACCACCACAGACTACACCCAAATTTACTCACTCTGAGTCTGATTGGACTGGCAAATGAAGTGGCATTATTGTACATTGATTAGACTCAGAGCTCTGGGTTCAGACCTGATTTAGTCCCCAGCTGTGTAAAATTTGTATGTTCTGCTTTCTTTTGGTGCCCTGCTCTTCATCCTCTTCCTGCTTTTGGCCTTCTGTTGCCAGGATAGGCCCTGGTTTTCATGATCCTAATACCTGTAATACATTAAGCAAATTCAATAAATGAATGGAAAAAAAAATCCAAAGATACAAAAACATTTCTTACTAATTCAGAAATATAATTAGGGCTTCTGCAAAATTGATCTGGAGGGCCCCACAAATGCATACTGTATATGATGACGCCCAGGATTCTGAGCAAAACTATTGTATGCATTAAATCAGAACATTTACCTGAATATTACCTTTTTAAACGTAGCAATAGGTACCATGCATTATGACCAGTTTACTAAAGAAATTATTTTTGTAAAGTTTTTTTTAAATCCTCTTGTTTATTTCTCTGTGGTCTGTTGAAGTACAGAATTGACTGACATAAGATTATTCCAAATTTCACAGTCAGATGAGGTTAAGAAGACAACACCATCTTCATAAAGCAATGATTTTACCCCAAGCCCCCTCCCATCTGCACACCTGCCTTAATTTCCTGTCTATGAAAGCCACAAATAGGAATGACAACAAGACACGGCCTTGATGGAATCCAACATCCTCAATGAATAAGTCGTTGTTGTTTTACATTTCTGTATTCTTCTACCCAGGGCCAGATTAAGACCCTTAGATGCCTTAAGCACTAAGTAATTATTTTCTATGTTCGAGCTTCCCTCCACCTCAGAAATCATGGATCTCATCAATAGCTCTAAGCCTTCGACCAGTCACCTGGATCCAATTCCCACTGTTCTGGTTAAAGCCTGCCTTTCCTCGCTAGCTCCTCTTGTTGTTTCAATTATTCACTCGTCACTTTCCACCGGAATTGTTCACCAGTCTATGAAAACTGCAGTGATTCACCCCTTATTGAAAAAACCTGGGGCTGACCCTACTGACTTTAATAATTTTCGACCAATTTCTAATCCTCCTTTTATTTCATGGTTCTTGAAAAAACTGTGGCTTCCCAACTACATCAGCATTTATCTGCTAACAGTTTATACGAACCATTTCAGTCAGGCTTTCGACGTTTTCACAGCACTGAGACGGCACTAATTAAGATCACTAATGATCTTTTAGTGGCTGCAGACTCAGGCCTAATCACAATCCTTGTTCTTCTTGACCTCAGTGCTGCATCATTCCACCTTACTAAAAAGGTTATCAGCACTAGGTATTTCTCACATTCCGTTAACTTGGTTTAAGTCATATCTTACAGACAGAACTCAATTCATTCAGCTGGACACATGTACCTCTACTCCCACTCCTGTAGTATCTGGGGTTCCTCAAGGTTCTGTCCTTGGCCCCCTGCTGTTTATCATTTATCTGCTCCCTTTGGGTGTCATTTTTCGTAAATGGAAGATAAACTTTCATTGTTACGCAGATGATACCCAGTTATATATCTCAACTTCACCATCTGCATCACTTCCACCATCCTCACTTACTGACTGCCTTGCTGAGATCAAGTCTTGGTTTTCTTCTAACTTCTTGCAGTTGAACTCTACTAAAACTGAGGTGCTTCTTATGGGCACGAAATTTGCAATTGCAAAGGCATCAAAGATCTCAGTATTAATTGACAACACATCTGTCACCTGTACAGATCAGATAAAAAGCCTTGGTGTAATTCTG
This sequence comes from Polypterus senegalus, assembly GCF_016835505.1. Taxonomy (NCBI): domain Eukaryota; kingdom Metazoa; phylum Chordata; class Cladistia; order Polypteriformes; family Polypteridae; genus Polypterus; species Polypterus senegalus. The sequence continues at coordinate 312,600,938 of NC_053154.1, forward strand.
GACAGCACGTTGTCTTTTCAGTCTCACATTAGTTCTTTTACCCGAGCAGCTTACTTCCACCTGCGTAACATTAATCGCCTGCGTCCATCTTTGTCAAATCACTCTACTGCAATTTTAGTCAACAGTTTGGTCACCTCCCGCCTGGACTATTGCAATTCACTTCTCTTTGGTCTGCCCCAAAGTTACTACATAAACTTCAACTTGTTCAGAATTCGGCTGCTCGTATAATTACTAAAACACCCGACTCTGATCACATTACACCTGTTATTCAGCAGCGTCATTGGCTGCCAATAAGGTTTAGGGTCAACTATAAAATTTTGGTCCCTACGTTTAAGGTTATTCATAATCTTGCCCCTACATATCTCTCACAGCTCCTATAAGTCACTAAACCCTCTCGCATGCTCAGATCCTCTACTTCCATCAACTTAAATAATCCACCAGCACGTCTTGTCACGATGGGATATCGAGCGTTTAGCAGATCGGCACCCTCCTTATGGAACTCATTACCTGCCTACCTTAGGAACATGACTACCCTTCACCAATTTCAGGCTAATCTTAAAACTCATCTGTTCAAAATTGCTTATTCACTGTAATTGTTACTTGTGTTGTTTTATTTAGATTTTAATTTTTAAGTTATTGAATGTTTAATTTTTTATCTGATTGTACAGTGACCTTGAGGTTTTTGAAAGGCGCTTCAAATAAAATGTATTATTATATTATTATTATTTATTATTATTATTAATTTAGGTGCCCCCTTACACTAGTAATTCAAAATATTAAAACAATAACAAACTAGAAAATAAAATTGCATTTTATTACCAAAAATTCAAAATTAAACAAAACATACTTATAGTAAGAAGAAAAATAATAATTATTTTTGTATGCTTCATTTTATTTTTATCTTAAATATTTTCTCCTACTTTATTTCCTTGCAAACTCTTTGATTAGATCTTCATAATCAATTATGCAACACATCCGCTTCTATACATAATGGAGATAAGGCATCCAGAATATGTTATTTGAATTATTATGTGGGGAAGAGGGAAGAAACCCGCTTTTGATTTTCAAAGATGACCTGGGGCCTCATGTATAAACTGTGCATACGCACAGAAATGTTGCATAAGAACTTTTCCACGTTCACACATGTTCCACATGTATAAAACCCACACTTGGCGTAAATCCACGCACTTTTCCACGGTACCTCATACCTTGTCGTACGCAAGTTCTCAGCTCGGTTTTGCAGACTGGCGGCACCCAGCGTCAAAGCAGTGCTACTGTTCTTGTGTGATTACTCATTATTTTCCTGACGCGGCTTTATAAATACACCGAAACTAACCGCATATTGTTTATTAGTGTAATGCATCTGATTGTAATTAACTCGTAACAATATAATGGTCCAGGGAACAGCCGTAGTATTCCAAATACCATAACTGCTTTAGCGTTGTTACTCTCACTTCTTCTTCTTCTTCTTCTTTCAGCTCCTCCCGTTAGGAGTTGCCACAGCGGATCATGTTTTTCCATATTACTCTCACTGCACGACTCGGAGTATTTATATCACTGTATCTGAGTGTGAATCACAGCAGCAGCTGATCGGAAAGGGAATTATCGGTATACAGCTTTAAGGACACGCTGTCTCAGCCACTGCAAAATGTTTTAAAGTCTTTCCTGTATGGACCTCGCGGTTTAGAAACAGAAACAATATCATATATAAGGTGAAATTCAGCAAAATATGTTTATTAAATTATACAGATAAAACTTTAACTTCATTTAAATAATCTATATTCTTCACTGGGAGTATCATGAAGGATAGAATAATTAAACATGTACTACGAAGATATTTCAATGTTCTTTAAACGTTTTGAAGAATCGGCGCTAAGCTTACAGATGGCTTAACGTCTATTACAGAGCTGATTGTATGGCGATCGGTTACTTGGGTAAAGAAAAGCACTGACTGCAGTGACGGCTACGCCAATATATATTGAATATAAAACAGAAAGAGAAAATAACAACACAGCTAAAAACACAGCGACAAATTTCGGCAAAAGTTAAATGCTTGTGTCATGAGCAAGTGGCGCCTATCCAGTGTCTGCAACGGACGTTGCCATCCACCGTGCATAAGCTACCTAACTGACGGGCGGGCAAAGGAGCCACCGATTTTTCCTCTGCCCAGTGCCACCACAAGCCTAGAGCCGCCCCTGATTGTACTGCTGCAATAAATTATTTCATCGAAGTGAAACACATGTTTAATAACGTGCTTTAACTCCTATCATCATGAAAATGACATCACGTATACATCTCAGTATTTTAGTTATTCAGAGAGCTGTAATATCACAAATGTAATGGACTCTGTGTCCAGTTGGAGGAAGAGAGCCAATTTAAGAAGCAAGTAGTGATTCACACACATAGATCACATACGAGTAGAAGATCAAATACAAAACAAAGCATTTAACGTGCTACTTTAATTACAATGTGATTTGAGAAACTGGTTAATTAAATGATTTTAAGATGAAGTTTATGATGTTCTACTTTAATGACAAAATAAACTACGTGATTAAAGTGGAAATGTCGAAATTGAAGTTGACATTTCGTGCTTTTTCCCCACCGTGTGCCTTTTTTCTCTGTACCCTCATAAACTTTCATATGACACTCAGACAGTGGGCTACAACTCGGCTTTTCACGGCGACTTTGATATGTGACTTCTTTTTTATTTCCGGCACTGTGCGATTTGTGAATGTGAGCTTTCAAGTTTCTCCAACACGCTATGTCACTCGGTTATTATACCACGGTTTATTTGAACAAATAGTATGTTTTTCCTTTGCCTCCCATTGGTATTCGCTGAAATTCTTATATTTTCCCCGTGCTTTTCCCATTGTCTTTTCACAGAAGGCTGCGCTTAAGGGCGATTTATATTGATTTGCATATTCAAATAGGCGAAATTCTGGGAGGATTTGGGGCGTTACATAATGTGCGTGCACGAGCGTTAGTTTTCACGCTGATCGGGATTTATGTAGCCGAAGAACGTGGAAGTTGGAGTACGCACAGATTCCTGCATCTGGATTTTTCTGTGCGTAAACACATTTTGGCTTTTGTGCTTACGCCATGTTATAGTGCGAGTTCTACGCACGGCGTTATACATGAGGCCCCTGGTACCCCCTCTATGCGATGAACCTGTCCATCTGAAATCTCACATAACTGATAGCAATATTGGGACTAAAAATCCCCGTAGCACTTTGCAAGTGGCTACAAGAAAAAGGACTACAAATAGTTTATCCAAACGTTGACATTTTATTAAGAATGTTTGTCTGCACGCCAGTGACAAGTTCCTCGGCTAAAAGGTCTTTTTCTTATCTGAAAAGAATCGAGGATCATTTAAGATCTACAATGTAGCAAGATAAGCTGAATGCCTGGGCACTTCTTTGCATTTAAGCAGATTTAACAAGATCTGTCGACTGCAATGAAACAATTGAAGCCTTTTCATGGGCAAAAGCGTGAAGGAAGAAATTCTGTGAGGTATTTAAGACGACTTGAAGAAATTTGATGGAAAGTTTTTATGTAGGTGTTAATGTTATACAATTTCATAAGTAGTGTAGTATTGTAGTTTTAAATTTAAAACACAGTATAATGTGGTTCAAAGATTATAAAGATTGTATTAAGTGCTTATATGTTTCAAAAATAAAAGTTTTTTTTTAATAAATCAACTTTTTTTTTGGGGGGCAGCAGAATTATGTGTTTTGGCCTAGGGCAGTGATGGCGAACCATTTAGAAACCAAGTGCCCAAACTGCAATCCAAAACCCACTTATTTATCGCAAAGTGCCAACATGACAATTTAACCTGAATACCACCTAAAACTGAACACCAGCATAACCAAGGAGCTGGTGGTGGATTTTAGGAGGCCCAGGCCCCTCATGGACCCCGTGATCATCAGAGGTGACTGTGTGCAGAGGGTACAGACCTATAAATACATGGGAGTGGAGCTGGATGATAAATTGGACTGGACTGCCAATACTGATGCTCTGTCTGTCTGTCTATCTACTGAGCTTTTAGTTTAGAAAAGCCACTCATACATTAACATCTTTTGTCTTAAAAGAAAAACATAATAACAGAGCTTTCAATGATACAAACAACTTTTTGTTGAAAGGTAAAAGTTTGCATTCGGTATGCTTTTGAACAATTAATGTGCCTTTTGCTGTTGTATGCATGCTGATAATTTGTCTAACCTTGGCTCATACTTTGTAAGTTTGAGAGCAACACATGCAGCACTCAGGTCATCTGTTAGTCTGTTTCTGATGTCAGATTTGATTTAATTCAAAGCTGAAAACAGCTGCGCACAAGCATAAGATGTTCCAAACAAAGTAAGGAAAGCAATCTCAAGTGCCTTCATTGACTTAAGATTATTTGGCAGAGAATTCCACACTTTAAGGATTTCATTTTCATAACTAACTGTGCTGTCCTTTGTCATCCCTTCGATCCTCTCAAGTGTTTCACGCAGGTCTTCCCTATTAGGCTCCGCCCCCAAAGCTTCCATTATATATTACAGGGTTGTGGATCAGGTGTGGCGATTAGCAACAAATGGTTGTACAATTTATACTGAATAATTATTAATACCATTTTGTTTTTGGTAGTGACAATACTGAGTGTTTTAATTTGTGCTGACCAAGTTAACTCATGTATTAACACAACTAGAACTGATAGATATGAGCAGAGCCTCCTCTTGTATCAACACCGTCTACAAATGGCACTTTGCTGGACTTGCCGCTAATCCCACGTCTTGGAAACTGAGCATCCTGATCAAGACTTTGCTGTTCACTTACAAATATAGTTTACAACATTAAGGGTCTTACTTATCTTTATTTAGAAGTTACATTTTCAATAAAGCTTGCATTGTCATTAACTGAAAATGTAGCTTGTATATATAAGAACAAAAGTAAAGGATAAGGATTGAAGATGGAGAGTCAAAACTTTTGAAGCTCAGTGTTCTAAAACCACAACTCACAGCTAGAACCTCGTTATTCTAAGGTCTTGACAGAAATTGTGTGTCTGTGTTTATATATATATATATATATATATATATATATATGTATGTATATGTATATATATATATGTGTGTATATATATACTCAGCAAAAAAAGAAACATCCTGTGACTTTCAACTGTTTTTACTTTCAGTAAACTTAATGTGTAAATATTTGTATGAACACTAAAAGAGTCAACACCATAAGACATAAACTAAAAATGTTTCACAATGTGTCCCTGAATGAAGGGAGGCTCAAAATCAAAAGTACCAGTCAGTATCTGGTGTGGCCACCAGCTGCTTGAAGTACTGCAGTGCATCTCCTCCTCATGGACTGGACCAGATTTGTCAGTTCTTGCTGTGAGATGTTACCCCACTCTTCCACCAAGGCACCTGCAAGTTCCTGGACATTTCTGGGGGGAATGGCCCTAGCCATCGATCCAAATCGATCCCGCTCCAGGGTACAGGACTCGGTGTAACGCTCATTCCTTTGACGATAAACACAAATCCGTCCATCACCCCTGGTGAAACAAAATCGTGACTCATCAGTGAAGAGCACTTTTTGCCACTCCTGTCTGGTCCAGCGAAGGTGGGTTTGTGCCCATAGGCGGCGTTGTTGCTGGTGATGTCTGGTAAGGACCTGCCTTACAACAGGCCTACAAGCCCTCAGTCCAGCCTCTCTCAGCCTATTGCGGACAGTCTGAGCACTGATGGAGGGATTGTGTGTTCCTGGTGTGACTCGGGCAGTTGTTGTGGCCATCCTGTACCTGTCACGCAGGTGTGATATTCGGATGTACCGATCCTGTGCAGGTGTTATTTCACGTGGTCTTCCACTGCGAGGATGATCAGCTGTCCTTCCTGTCTCCCTGTAGCGCTGTCTTAGGCGTCTTACAGTGCGGACATGGCAATTTATTGCCCTAGCCACATCAGCAGTCCTCATGCCTCCCTGCAGCATGCCTAATGCACGTTCACGCAGATGAGCAGGGACCCTGGGCATCTTTCACAGTCGGTAGACAAGTCTCTTTAGTGTCCTGCGTTTTCAGAACTGTGACCTTAAATGCCTACTTTCTGTAAGCTATTAAGGTCTTAACGACATTCCACAGGTGCATGTTAATTAATTGATTATGGTTAATTGAACATGCATGGAAAACATTGTTTAAACCCTTTACAATGAAGATCTGTAAAGTTATTTGGATTTTTAAAACATTATTGTTGAAATACACAGTCCTGAAAAAGGAACATTTCTTTTTTTTCTGAGTATATATATATATATATATATATATATATATATATATATATATATATATATATATATATATATATATATATATATAAACTGTTAAAAAATTAAAGGAACACTTTGAAAACACATCAGATCTCAATGGGAAAAAAAATCCTGCTGGCTCTCTCTACTGCTATGGACTGATATGGTGATGTGTGAGGAACAAAAGGATGGAAATGAAAATGATCAACCGACAGAGAGGGCTGAACTCAAAGACACCACTAAAATCAAAGGGAACAAAATGATAAAGTGGCAGGCGAGTCCATTTTGCCAAAATTTCATTGCAGCAACTCCAAATTGTACTCAGTAGCTTGTATTCACCACATACTTGTATGCAATTCCTGACAACGTCCTAATGAGATGATGGATGGTGTACTGGGGGATGTCCAACCCAGATCTGGACCAGGGCATCACTGAGCTCCTGGACAGTCTGAGGTGTAACCTGGTGGTGTCAGATGGACCGAGATAGAATGTCTTTTGGATTGAGGTCAGGTGAGTGACCGGGGGTCGGGGGGGCTGGGGGGACGACCAGTCAATAGTATCAATTCCTTCATCCTCTCGCCACATGAGGCCAGTCATTGTCGTGCACCAGGAGGAACCAGCATAGGGTCTGACAATGTGTCAAAGGATTTCATCCCGATACCTAATGGCAGTCAAGGTGCCGTTGTCTAGGCTGTAGAGGTCTGTGTGTCCCTCCATGAATATGCCTCCCCAGACCTTCACTGGCCTACCACCAAACCGGTCATGCTGAACGATGTCACAGGCAGCATAACGTTCTCTAGACCTTTTCACTTCTGTCACATGTGCTCAGGGTGGACCTGCTCTCATTTGTAAAAAGCACAGGGCACCAATGGTGGACCTGGCTGTTCTAGTATCCTATGGCAAATGCCAGTTGAGCTCCATAGTGCCCATTAGACTCTAGTATCTCTAGTGACTAGAGGATGTCAGGCCACCCTCATGAAGTCTGTTTGCTCAGAGACATTCACACCAGTCACCTGCCTGCTGGAGGGCATCTTGTAGGCTCTGCCAGTGCTCATCCTGTTCCTCCTTGCCCAAAGGGGCAGTTACCGATGGGTCCTTCTGATGGGTTAAGGACCTTCTACGAGGGGCTCTGTCCAGCTGTCCTCGAGTAACTGCCTGTCTGTCTCCTGAAATCTCCTCCATGCCCTTGAGACTGTGCTGGGAGACACAGCAAACCTTCTGGCAATGCCATGTGGCATTGATGTGCCATCCTGGAGAAGTTGGACTACCTGTGCCAGTTCTGTAGGGTTCAGGTATGGCCTCATGCCACCAGTAGTGACGCTGACCGTAGACAAATGCAAAATGAGTGACAAAACAGATGAGGAGGGAAAAATGTCAGTGGCCCCCTTCCACCTGTTACAACATTCATTCTTGTTTTGGGGGTCATCTCTCTCATTATTGCCCCTCTAGTGCACCAAAGCAGCTGAAACTGATGAACAAGCCCCTCTGCTACATAACTGACCAGATCAATAGCCCAGAAGTTTAATTGACTTGATATATATATATATATATATATATATATATATATATATATATATATATATATATATATATATATATATATATATATATGTTGTGACAGGCAGCCGGGTCCCATGCCCGGCTGGGATGTCTCTGCTGCATATGTGCCGGGAGAGCCACCATGGACAGCGCAATACCTTCCCCGGGGCACCTGGGGGCAGTCTCCCTGGCCGTGGGTCCTTCCTCAGTCTCCCCCGTGGCTCCATGGGACATGGAGTCCACCACAGCCCGGATGGGAGATGGGGTGGCCGCTAGGGGGTGCTGCGGAGAGCCAGCCGCCACAAGGGACGACTTACCAGCCCCACCCTGAGGCGCAATTAAGACCAGCTTGTCAGGCACCTGGAGCACTTACAGGTGGGCTATAAAGTGGGCCAACCTCCCTTCATTCTTGGCCAGAATCGGGAGGAAGAGGACGAGGTTGCCTGGGAGGAGTGGTGGTGCCAGGAAGGGTTGATCATAGTTTGTGTGTTGTGGTTTGGGACTGTGTATTGCCTGTGGGTCACGGGGAAGACGTGCACCCACGGGTGAAGTAAAACAATAAAGCCTGTGTGTTTTGTACACGTGCCTCTGCGTGGTCTATGCCGGGTGCTATATAGCGCCTTTTACAATGTATATACTGTATATCCTATAGAAAACTACATTGATATAAACCAGTTTTTCAGTATAAACCTATGGCAAACTAGAAAATAAAATTGTCCTTACCAGAAATATCATTGCCAAAATAAATTTCCAGCTGTTCAAATTGAATGATTTAATGGTTCAGACTTGACTGCCTCAGTGCAGTGTGTGGTAAATTGACCAGTAAAGTGGAGTCGTTTACAGCTGTACAGGTTGTTATGTCAGGGCCATACTGGAGTATACAGACTCTGTGTGCTCTTAATATGCTGTTTGCTTGTGTAGTCATATAGGATGATGCCCAGCTGAACTACCTGCCATCTCTATCTTGTTACCAGTCATGATGCTGATGCCCTTTAGTGCCTGCTCTACAGTTGAACTCCTAGCCTCCTCCAATCTTAGAGACACTAAAGACAGGCTGATGTGTTTAACACCCCACCAGGACCTGATGGAGTCAAAAGGAGGCTAAATCAGATATGAACAAACATATGTCATGTTTTAATCTCTAAATGTAACTTTTGCATAAGTAATATGTATTATAATAAACATATATTTGATGATCTTAAAGAGGTATTTAAAATCCCAAAAGTAATAAAGATCCAATTAAGTCAAATAATTAAATACCCTGATTAACAGGTGCACAGTCACAAAGACTGCACAATTATTACTTTTTAAAGGCAAACTATTTGCTCTTCTCAGCTTGTTTAACATAGTAAACTTCATTATAAAAATAATAATTGAAAGGTGACTATTAGCTCTATGATAACTGTGTTTCTTACATTTAACATTGATAACATTCAGAGACAGCCAATGGATTCTTTAACGTCACAATTTTATTGCCAGCTTTCCTAACATTGTCTGTTCCCTAATACATGAATGTGAGAGAGACAAGTATGTGATTTGTAATATTCTGTAATCATGATACAGCTTAAAAAACAAACTTGAATACGAGATCCACAGGCAAGAAACTCACTAGAGCTGCTGGTGTGTTGAGACCAGACATCAATCAATCAATCAACATTTATTTATATAGCACATATTCATACAAAAAAATGTAGCTCAAAGTGCTTTACAAAATGAATAGAAAAATAGAAGACACAATAAAAAATAAACATAACTCAACATTAATTAACATAGAATAAGAGTAAGGTCCGATGGCCAGGGTGGACAGAAAAACAAAACAAAAAAAACTCCAAAAGCTGGAGAAAAAAATAAAATCTGTAGGGGTTCCAGACCAAGAGACCGCCCAGTCCCCTCTGGGCAATCTACCTAACATAAGTCAAACAGTCCTCTTTGTATTTAGGGTTTTCATGGAAGGACCTGATGATGATGGTCACGTAGACTTCTGGCTTTCAGTCCATCAATGTTGGTGCATCATGATGCTTTGAGTAGGTGGAGGTGGCGCAGGCCGCCACCACAAAGAAACCGGAAAAAGAAACAGAAGAGAGAGTTGGGGTCAGTATGGATTTTAGAGCCACTATGAATAGTTATTATGAAGAATTGAACATACAGAGTATCAGGATTAAGTTAAAGTGAAGTTATCAGAAGGCCATGTTAAAGTAATGTGTTTTCAGCAGTGTTTTAAAGTGCTCCACTGTATTTGCCTGGCGAATTCCTATCGGCAGGCTATTCCAGATTTGAGGTGCATAACAGCAGAAGGCCGCCTCACCACTTCTTTTAAGTTTAGCTTTTGGAATTCTAAGGAGACACTCATTTGAAGATCTAAGGTTACGATTTGGAATATAAGGTGTCAGGCATTCCGATATATAAGATGGAGCGAGATTATTTAAGGCTTTATAAACCATAAGCAGTATTTTAAAGTCAATCCTGAAAGACACAGGCAACCAGTGTAATGACATCAAAACTGGAGAAATGTGTTCAGATTTCCTTTTCCCAGTTAGGATTCTAGCAGCTGCATTCTGCACTCGTTGCAAATGATTTATATCTTTTTTGGGTAGTCCTGAGAGGAGTGCGTTACAGTAATCTAGTCGACTGAAAACAAAAGCGTGAACAAATTAATTATAATCTATCAATAAAAAAGAAATATCCCTGGCACTGGAATGGCCATTTGAGTCCTGTTAATGCCTAATCCTGTTATCCCTGGGATAACCTGCTAGCCTCACAAGCTGACCAAGTTATGTGTCTTCAGTGAACAGCAGCTTCTGGCTGACTATGGGCTGAGTATGAAGTGCGCGAAGGTTGAAGGCGATATGTAATGTTATAGTGACAGCTCTTCAGAAATTGAAAGTGATGGTACAATAGATTGTAGTTATAGGGATAGTAAAGCAGACAGATGTGTTAATTAAGCTCATCCAATATATGATAATGCAACTTCTGAATGTGCTCGATATCACACGACTGCTGGGCAGTTTTCAAAACTTCTGTTCAGTGGATCTCCAGGGTGTAATGCAAGTGCAGATGATCCATTACACAAATTTGGTCTGTTCATAAGTGATGGCATGTTAGACTATGACTGAACCTACAGCACAACTCATCTAGTGGCCAACACTGAAACCAAATTACAGGGCTGATATGCAGTCTGATGTCAATTAATTAGATAGATAGATAGATAGATAGATAGATAGATAGATAGATAGATAGATAGATAGATAGATAGATAGATAGATAGATAGATACTTTATTAGTCCCCAAGAGGAAATTCATCCGTGGCATACTGATAAAAACAATATTAATTAAAGAGTGATAAAAATGCAGTGCAACTTAAAAATGCAAGGTGGAGTGTGTGAGGCAAGTATAACAGACAATAACTTTGTATAATGTTAACGTTTACCCCCCCTCCCCGTGGGATTGAGGAGTCGCATAGTGTGGTCTGTCGCTGAAGCTGCTCCTCTGTCTGGAGATGATCCTGTTCAGTGAATGCAGTGGATTCTCCATGATTGACAGGATTCTGCTCAGCGCCCATCGCTCTGCCACAGATGTCAAACTGTCCAATTCCATGCCTACAATAGAGTCTGCCCTCCTCACCAGTTTGTCCAGGCGTGAGGCATCCTTCTTCTTTATGCTGCCTCCCCAGCACACCACCGTGTAGAGGAGGGTGCTCGCCACAACCGTCTGATAGAACATCTGCAGCATCTTATTGCAGATGTTGAAGGATGCCAGTCTTCTAATGAAGTATAGTCGGCTCTGTCCTCTCTTGCACGGAGCATCAGTATTGGCAGTCCAGTCCAGTTTCTCATCCAGCTGTACCCTCTGCACACAGTCACCTCTGATGATCACAGGGTCCATGAGGGGCCTGGTCCTCCTAAAATCCACCACCAGCTCCTTGGTTTTGCTGGTGTTCAGTTGTAGGTGGTTTGAGTCGCACCATTTAACAAAGTCCTTGATTAGGTTCCTATACTCCTCCTCCTGCCCACTCCTGAAGCTGCCCATGATAGCAGTGTCGTCAGTGAACTTTTGCACGCGTCAGGACTCCGAGTTGTATTGGAAGTCTGATGTATGTTGGCTAAACAGGACCGGAGAAATTCCAGTCCTCTGCGGCGCTCCTGTGCTGCTGACCACAATGTCAGACCTGCAGTTCCAGAGATGCACATACTGAGGTCTGTCTGTAAGATAGTCCACGATCCATGCCACCAGGTATGAATCTACTCCCATCTCTGTCAGCTTGTCCCTAAGGAGCAGAGGTTTTATGGTATTACAGGCGCTAGAGAAGTCCAGAAACATAATTCTTACTGCACCACTGCGTCTGTCCAAGTGGGAGAGGGATCGGTGTAGCATGTAGATAATGGCATCCTCTGCTTCCACCTTCTCCTGGTATGTGAACTACAGAGGGTCGAGGGCGTGGCGGACCTGTGGCTTCAGGTGGTGACATCAGGGCGACAGGCCGGAAGTTATTCAGCTCACTAGGACGTGATACCTTTGGGACTGGGGTGATGCAAGATGTTTTCCAAAGCCTCAGGACTCTCCCCTGTTCCAGGCTCAGGTTGAAGATTCTCTGCAGAGGACTCCCCAGCTCCAACACACAGGCCTTCAGCAGTCATGGTGATACTCCATCTGGACACACTGTTTTGCTTACACGACATCTCCTCAGCTCTCTGCTTACCTGGGCTGCTGTAATTGTGGGTAGGGGGAAACTCTCTCCTATGCTGGTATCAGAAGAAGGATGGGTGGAGGATGCAGTACTCTGAGGTGAGAGTGGGTTAGGGTGGTCAAACCTGCTAAAAAAATGTTCATCTGGTTTGCTCTCTCCACGTCTCTCTTGATGGTGGCACCCCACTTCAAGCTGCAGCCAAGTGATGATTTTCATCCCATCACACACTTCCTTTATGCTGCTATTCTGTAAATTCTGCTCCAGCTTTCTCCTGTACTGCTCTTTCGCCACCCTGAGCTGGACTCGGAGTTCCTTCTGCACGTGCTTGAGCTCATGCTGATCACCGCCTTTAAAAGCTCTTTTCTTCTGGTTCAAAAGGCTCTCGATGTCACTTGTAATCCATGGCTTGTTGTTAGCATAGCAGCATACTGTTTTTACTGGAACTACAATGTCCATACAATTAAGACAAGCTTAACCATTGTGTCAGCTTTGACCAGTTGGGTGTATGCTCTATGAATTTAAGGTTCAAGATTCAAATTTTTTTTTTATTGTCATATGCACAGATTATCACCAAGTCACCCTCGACAATCAAATGTTTTGAGACTAGTCAACTATAAGACTGGCATAGGAATAAGGAACACAGGTAGTAATAAACAAAAAAGTTAACATTAAACTGCATAATACAATACAAATGTACAAGAATATATGTAAATTCTGAAAGAGTGACTAAATAATAAATAAATTAAATTATACCAGTATTGTGCAGCAAGCATAGGTCTTACTTAGGTACCACTATGTGTATAATACAGTACTGCATGAGAACATTGCAAGAGGCCAGCAGGTATTTCACAATTAGAATAAGTCCTTGTATTACAACCCCAATTTGACTTTTATTTCATTGCAAGCAGTATGAACCCAAGATATTTCATGTTTTGTCTGGTCAACTTCATTTCATTTGATAATCTACATCCATTCCTGCATTTCAAGGCCTGCAACATATTCTAAGCAAAATTGGGACAGGGTGCAAATTAGGGCCAATAATGAGGTAAAATAATGAAATAATGACGTGATTTCAAACAGGTGATGTCCACAGGCAATTGTAATCTTGATTTGGTATCCACAAAAGGCTGAGTCTTTGAGGAGCAAAGAAGGACAAAGGATCTCCAGTTTGTCAACAAATACATGAGGCAATGATTGAAATGTTTAAAAACAATGTTCCTCAAAGAAAAATTGGCAGGGATTTGCAATTTTCTCTAACTACAGCTCATAATTTCGTTAAATGATTCAAGGAATCTGGAGGAATTTAAGTGCATAAAGTTCAAAGGCACAAGCCTAAGCTGAACATCTGTGATCTCCAATCCTTCAGATGGCACTGCATCAAGAAGCATCACTCATCAACAGCTGATATGACCTCAAGACTGGAAATGGCAGCGGAAGTCAAGAGAGTGGAGACTCAGCGGCACCCTGTGGAATGTCATGGGATGGGCAGCAGGGACACGAGGAGGTCTGAAGGTTGCCCGTGTCTGTTGGTTGACATCTCTCTACATGCTGTGAGATATGAACAAGATAAGCCTGAGAGATTTCAGTTTTAAAGGGATGCACCTGGGCTCATGAAATTTTAGAAGGCTACTTCCTGCTGCTTTAAAACTCAGGTTTTATGGAAATTTGCTCTAAATTTTGTTGGATTATTTATTTATTTTAGAAGATTTGACTGCACTGCACCTTGAGCACTGTTTACTATTGATTTTGGAACTGTATTCAATAAAAGCACTTTGTCACTTTTGCACCTACGCCTTGTTTGGATGCATGTGTCCTCATCTGCCTGGTTCATCTTGGTAACATTATCGATGGTAGCAAGTTCTAGAGGCTCCTGGAAGAAATTGGTAGCATGGAACTAACCCATATTGTCACACAATGACTGTGCTGCGGTAGTTGTATCTTGGGGCTGGAGTGCTTTAACATCTACTAGTGGTCACAACAGCAAAAAACGTGAAGCACTTTATCCCTTCTACATCTATGCACAGGAGAATATGGACGTCCCTCCTCTGCTTCCTCTAATCCACAATCTTCTCTTTGGTTTTAGGGACATTGAGAGTGAGTTTGTTATCCTGGCACCATCTCTCCAGTGGTCTCATTTCCTCTCTATAGACCCTCTCATTGTTGTTGCTGATGAGGGCATTGATGAATGTATTGTCAGCGATCTTGATGGTGGTGAAGCTTTTACAGTAGTAAGGGCAATTACAGTTTGTTTGTCCTTCTTGACTTTAAGCCCATCTGGAAGGACACCAAACACATCTGTTAATGAATTAAGAGGGATTGTGACACCAAGGCAGTCTGAAAGGTATTTAAAGATTTTGGTCCAGAAGTGATGTTAATTTGCCCAAAACATGTGACCCAGTGAGGCTGGAACTTGATTGCACCGTTCGCAGATTGGATCTCGCCCTGGAAACATTTTGGACAATTTTAAATTAGATACATGTGCTCGATATATAATTTTGAGTTGAATAATTGTATGCTTTGCACTCATGAAAATCGAGTGAATTCTCTGCATTGCTACCTTGCATTCTTTTTGTGAGATGTTGAGTGAGAGATCTTTTTCCCACTGTTCTCTTGGATCTTTGAAAGGGAGGGACTGTAAAATGTTTTTATATATTACAGGAATGCTGTCTGACTCCTCGCGGCTGATAAATATTTCTTCCAGAATAGAGGTAGGAGGGAGGTGAGGGGAATTGGGTAGGTTTGATTGACAAAGTTTCTGATTTGAAGAAGATAGTGAAAGAAATGTGTTGTTGGAAAGTTACATTTGGAGAGTAATTGTTCGTAGGATGTAAAGACGCTGTCTATGTACAGATCTCTAAGTGCTTTGATCCCAAATGTTTTCCAGACATTAAAAACTGTGTGCATCTGAGAGGGTGGAAAAGTCTCTAAATGTGTGCATTATATTTTAATGGTCAATGATTTTGTCTATCTCTGTGTTTGTGATTGCTGGGATTACATTGCTAACTTCCTGCTTGTGGACTTGTTGAGCTGAGCTTATTAGCTTTCCCTCCATGTTCATAGTAACGATGTCTTGATTTATAAACGAGTTGTTCAGTTTCATTAGTTGTCAAGAGGTTCAGTGCTGAATGCAGAGCTTGTCTTTTCCTACAAAAAATCACACGTGCATCACTGAAAGGTTTAAATTGCCTGACTGTCCAGGTTGTTGTCTGTGCAACTGATCCTTGGACCCTGATGCAAGAAAACACAAACATCCCCAACTAACTCGGCCCACCAACAAGTCAGTACATGCACAAAGTAATAGGGACATTTATAAAAGATAATATATAGAACTTGATACCTATTAAGGTTAGTTATTTAAAAGTGAAAGGCATAAACCTGACCTAAGCAGTTACCAAACCTTATTTTAGTTACAAACCGGGAAATGCATATGTCAGTGGTTCTCAACCTGTGGGGGGCCCCCCTAGGGGGGCGCGAAGTAACAAAAAGGGGGACGTGAAGATGTAAAAAAAAGAAAACAAGAATCAAAAATTTGAAAAATACATCAATTGAAACCAAAACAAATTAACTTAAGCTACATTCTGATACTAGAAACATAAATACAGTTAGATACATATCGATTAAAAGATAAGTAGGTATAATAAAATATCCATCTGTGATATATCATAAATTAAAAAAGAACAAATTGGTATTAGTGGGCTCCTTTCAAATAAAAGTTAGGGGGGTGCGATTAAAACTGTTATGAAAATTCGGGTCGCAAATACTTAAAGGTTGAGAAACGCTGGCATATGTAATTTTGCTGTGGACCAAACAAGTAAAAACAAACTTTCAAAACTTAAGCATGATTGTTATGTCCGCTCAGCCTCCCTGCAATGCTGTTTCTGTTGCTATCTTTGTGAAATGTGAGGTACTGTGTCAAGTAAAGAGCTGCTGCATGCATACTGACCGCGGTGCTGTCTTCATTTTGGTAACATAACACCGGTGACGAGAGTGAAGCTTTCATTCTCCCCACCTTCTGCATTCCTTGCAGTCCCAGGCAATCCTCTGGTGCTATGAACTCGCTGGATTGAATCATTTGGAACCTCGGGTCACGAACGTCTCAGAACACGTACAAATCGGGTTCTGAACAAAATGTTTGCCAAACTTTTGCATCTGTTCACAACCACACACCCGGGTGATGAATAAGCCAGTTTCACTTCCGGTTCGTACGCGCCGATGATTTCCACACGTGTTCAGTCTCTCCCTAAGCATTCCCTGTGCAGTGAGCAAGCAAACGAGAGAAAGAGTGCACGAGAGAGCGAGAGAGAAAGCGCAAGAAAACAGTTAAAGAAGGCAGTAAGGCCGAGAAGGCAGTTAAAGAATGCCCCGGGCTTGTTTTTAAAGAGACTGCTTCAAGCACTGTTTTAATCTCATTGTATTTAATGAAGACTTTTTTCTATTGGATTTTAACCTCCACTTCACTTCTGTTTTTATGGGATCATTTATTTATTGAAGGATTCTGAAAGCACTGCACTTTATTTAATTTGGACTTGTTGATTGATTGTCGTTTTGTTGATTTTAATAAAAGCACTTGGCACTTTTTGCATCATCCGATTGCTCCATTGTAGTGCCTCACTGTCATGCTCATCTGTAACATTACAGACCGTGACGGGTTTAAGGACTCCCGGGAGCGGGATGGGAGCATGCAGCGAACCCGCATCGTCACAGACTTTACCTCAAAACTGTAATCTCCTCTCCACCCAGTTCCTCCTCACTTTCTTCATGCTAGAAATCGACTAGTGCAAGGTTACTTTTCTTGGTTGTTTATGGTTAGTTTTTGTATAAATTACGGATTTTTCAAATGTTAATTTTCTTCCCTGTGCTTAAAACTCATTAAAAAAAGTGTTTACAGGGAGCGGTTCGTAAGGCTATAGCATGAACTCTTGCAATGTTACTTTTCTTTGTTCAAGGTTTTCTCAGTGTTTTTCAATGTTTTTACATTTAGTTTACTATTACACTGTGCATTCTATGGTATAATGATCTATTTTTGTGCTTAAAAATCTTAAAAAATATATATTTACATACAGCTTGTACGGTCCGGAACAGATTAATTGTATTTACATACAGTCCTATGGGGGGAATTACTTCGGGTCACAACCAAATCGGGTTGTGACCAGAGTTTTGGAATGAATTACAGTCGTGACCCGAGGTTCCACTGTACTTATGGCATAACAGCCATACTTATACATTGCCTAGGCAATAAAGGTCAATGCATCTTTAAAATCCTCGGGACTGTGGCTGCATATTCTGCAACAGTAAGCCTTGTGGCGTTTCATTTCTCTTCACCACAAAGTCTCATCGATCCAACGAATCCTCTTCCATCAGTGCAAACTGCCAGACGTGTCAATTCATTAAGTCATGGGCATTAGCCAGTTACATGAGGGATTTATCAGGAACCAACCTGTGGAACATACCAGTTACCCTAATGTTAATGATAGATTACTGATGGCACCAGATGGTGCGACTCTTGTTAAAGCAACTCCAGTCCAGCACCATCCCACTGCATGACAAGTGATTGAACCCATCTGTGTTGCTGATGAGGATGCACTTTCATATCAGGACACCTCTGGATCTTTCAAGACAGCACTGCAGGAACTGAGGCTCCACCAAACATAAGTCAAGAGCTCCGAGGGGCCACTCAGAGGGACACAGGTGCTGGAAATGTGAGGATCTTAACCACTCTGCTGAAGTCTGTTGTTCAGCCCCCGCTTTATCTGTACCAATAGAACTGTTGCCTTCCACTCAAACTGCATCAACCACTCTTCTCTCAGTGAGCTCCACAGCCGCTACCTTCAAAACGTATATTGTAGTGTTTGGAGGGTGTGTGTCCTCATCTACTGTTGGACATGGGCAGGGTTACCTGGGGCCTCATGTATAACGCCGTGCGTAGAACTCGCACTATAACATGGCGTAAGCACAAAAGCTGAAATGTGCTTACGCACAGAAAAATCCAGATGCAGGAATCTGTGCGTACTCCAACTTCCACGTTCTTCCGCTACATAAATCCCGATCAGCGTGAAAACTAACGCTCGTGCACACGCATTTTGTAACGCCCCAAATCCTCCCAGAATTACGCCTATTTGAATATGCAAATCAATATAAATCGCCCTTAAGCGCAGCCTTCTGTGAAAAGACAATGGGAAAAGCACGGGGAAAAATATAAGAATTTCAGCGAATACCAAGTGGAGGCAAAGGAAAAACATACTATTTGTTCAAATAAACCGTGGTATAATCAACAAAATGAAGTTGATCGAGTAACATAGCGTGTTGGAGAAACTTGAAAGCTCACATTCACAAAATCGCACAGTGCGGAAATAAAAAGAAGTCACATATCAAAGTTGCCGTGAAAAGAAGAGTTGTAAGCCCACTGTCTGAGTGTCATATGAAAGCTTATTAGGGTACAGAGAAAAAGGCACGGGTGGGGAAAAGCACGAAATGTCAACTTCAATCTCGACATTTCCACTTTAATCACGTAGTTTATTTTGTCATTTAGTAGAACATTATAAACTTCATCTTAAAATCGTTTAATTAACCAGTTTCTCAAATCACATCGTAATTAAAGTAGCACGTTAAATGCTTTGTTTTGTATTTGATCTTCTACTCGTATGTGATCTATGTGTGTGAATCACTACTTGCTTCTTAAACTGGCTCTCTTCCTCCAACTGGACACAGAGTCCATTACATTTGTGATATTACAGCTCTCTGAATAACTAAAATACTGAGATGTATACGTGATGTCATTTTCATGATGATAGGAGCTAAAGCACGTTATTAAACATGTGTTTCATGAGCCTCGTGCTCATGACAAGCATTTATCTTTTGTCGAAATTTGTCGCTGCGTTTTTAGCTGTGTTGTTATTTTCTCTTTCTGTTTTATATTCAATATATATTGGCGTGGTCGCCCCTGCAGTCCTTGCTTTTCTTTCCCCAAGTAACCGATCGCCATACAATCAGCTCTGTAATAGACGTTAAGCCATCTGTAAGCTTAGCGATTCTTCAAAACGTTTAAAGAACATTGAAATATCTTTGTAGTACATGTTTAATTATTCTATCCTTCACGACACTCCCAGTGAAGAATATAGATTATTTAAATGAAGTTAAAGTTTTATGTGTATAATTTAACAAACATATTTTGCTGCATTTCACCTTAAAATGATATCGTCATCATATGTAAATACGCGCTTTATAAAGTGGCTCAGGTTGTGAGATATTATAACTGTAGTGCAAGTTTACAGTGGGGTGATTGTACTTATAAGTACAAACCGTTCTACAAGGAGCAATTGATTGAGTGCATTTAAAGTTCTTGGGATTAAACTGTTTCTGAACCGCGAGGTCCGTACAGGAAAGGCTTTAAAACGTTTTGCAGTGGCTGAGACAGCGTGTGCTGAATGCCATATACCGATAATTCTCTTTCCGATCAGCTGCTGCTGTGATTCACACTCAGATACAGTGATATAAATACTCCGAGTCGTGCAGTGAGAGTAATATGGAAAAAGATGATCCGCTGTGGCAACTCCTAACGGGAGGAGCTGAAAGAAGAAGAAGAAGAAGAAGAAGTGAGAGTAACAACGCTAAAGCAGTTATGGTATTTGGAATACTATGGCTGTTCCCTGGACCATTATATTGTTACGAGTTAATTACAATCAGATGCATTACACTAATAAACAATATGCGGTTAGTTTCTGTGTATTTATAAAGCCGCGTCAGGAAAATAATGAGTAATCACACAAGAACAGTACCATTGCTTTGACGCTGGGTGCCGCCAGTTTGCAAAACCGAGCGGAGAACTTGCGTACGACAAGGCATGAGGTACCGTGGAAAAGTGCGTGGCTTTACGCCAAGTGTAGGTTTTATACATCGCGATTTGAACGTGGAAAAGTTCTTACGCAACATTTCTGTGCGTACGCACCGTTTATACATGAGGCCCCTGGTCCTTAAAAAAATGTATAGCCAAAGACCGCTTAAAAATAGCCAATTTCCCCCCCAAAATAGCCCAATACCTCAGAGAGACAAAATGACACACTGGAAAGTGTGAGGGGGAGTTACAATGAGATGGTTAGGTAAATACCAATAAATCCCAGGATTTCAGATGCCAGGTGTTAGAAGTGGGTCCCTGCAGACATTTTCCAGAGTGGTGTACATATCATCATACACCAGAGATTTTATAACAGTAAAGAATATACTCAAGTGCAAATAGCAGCGAAAGGAGCGGCAGATGGATGAAAAATATGATAAAAATGTGGTTGTTTGCAAAATAGCCCATAAAACTATGTTGTTTGTTATGGACATGGAGCAGCGGTGTCTGTGCTTTCTCTGGCTTCTGTCAAACAGTTCTTCTCTCACCGGACTCT
This sequence comes from Polypterus senegalus, assembly GCF_016835505.1. NCBI lineage: Eukaryota > Metazoa > Chordata > Cladistia > Polypteriformes > Polypteridae > Polypterus > Polypterus senegalus. The sequence goes on from NC_053154.1 coordinate 312,621,824, forward strand.
CATTGCTCCCTCTGCTGTTGCTAAATTTGAAATAGTGGACTCACTGCCTCTGCCTGTAAGCTCAGGCCACAAGTACTTCACTGATTTCACATTTCACGTCGCTCACCATGCTGCCAACTTGTTATGACTGGATGTATTTACAGCTCTGGGATTAACACTCATTGACACTGATGGGTCAGCTGTCCTCCCTGCAACCTCACCATGGCTTCAGCAATGGCCAGCTCTTTTCACAGGCTTCGATGGTCTTTCAGCATTTAACTGCTTGAACCTTCCATATGCCTTGTCAATCAACCTCTCCTTTGGGTTTCTCTGGCTTTCCAAAATGGAGTGGCTTGTAAACTGTGCAAAATGTTGGATGTGGAGTTGAACTGTGCGCTTTTATGAAATAAGATATACAACACTGTGTCACGTTAAGAGTTGGTGCATGCATACTGGCCTTTGTGCTGACCTCACTTTGTCAATATAACAATGAGCGCCACCCGGTGGCCTGTGTGATGGTGACACCTAGAGTGGCAGTTTATTATGCACATGACTGTTCTTTCCTTAAACCTGCCTGCTCATCCCTCCTCTTCTGATCGACTGATCCTTTGAGCCTTTCCAGGATAACCATGTTGAAGATCTTTCCAGAACCAGATCTGAGTGGAATGGACATTTCACCCAAAATAGATATTACATACAGTATAAATTATAGTGATAAATAATAAACCAAAGGTAATATTACAGAAAGCACTTGGGGACTGAGAGATTCAAAGTTCTGCCTCAGGGTAATTTAGCCGTGACACGTAGACCTCAACCTGGCCACAGTTTAGGAGAAGGTTCTTTAGGGCATTCCATGTCCCTCACACACACCCCAAAGATGTTCCTGTCAGGCTGATTTGAATTTGAGTTTTTTGATTTGCTTAGAAATGGATGGGATGGGGGCGGCACAGTGGCGCAGTGGGTAGCGCTGCTGCCTCATAGTTGGGAGACCCAGGTTCACCTCTCAGGTCCTCCCTGCGTGGGTTTCCTCCGGGCGCTCCGGTTTTTGTCCCACAGTCCAAAGACATGCAGGTTAGGTGCATTGGTGATTCTGAATTTTCCCGTGTGTGTGTGTGTAAGTCCTGCGGTGGGCTGGCATCCTGCCCAGGGTTTATTTCCTGCCTTACACCGTGTGTTGGCTGGGATTGGCTCTAGCAGATCCACATGACCCTGTAGTTGGGATATAGCAGAATGGATGGATGGGATGGTGTCCTGGCTGACTCCTTTATCAAATCTAATTTTCTTTTTACTGTCTTAGGGTCTGGCCATGCAAATTAATGTATGCTGTACTTTGTTATTAGGATTTACAAAAAGCCATATACTATAAAAATATCAAATGATCAGGAAAGATTTTCTTTTCTTTAGAGCAAATAGCTAATTTAAATTCAAATAGTTTACTGGAAATCATGCGTCTAAAGAAGAAGTGCAAGTTACACCTGTTGGCAGACCAGCTTTATAAAGTCGTAAGTGAATCAGCTGTGCAGAGCCTGAAACAGCTTGAAGTGCTGGGAGTAACAATGGGGGGATTTAAGAGCAAGTAAGTATTTGATTTCTTTAACATCCAGAATTTCTGCTTATGTTACAAAGATGAGGATTGAATTAAATACAGTAATATTACTTATGATTTGACAATGTTCTATTTCTTATTTATTTGGGATATCATTTGGAAGCAAACATTTTCTAGGCTGAATGAAATTTCTTTTTGAAATTAAGAGTCTCACCTTTATTTAAGTTAACCAGAATCAGTACTTTTTATATGCTGTTGACTTGTGAGTTGGTGTCTTGTTCCCCAAAGACGAGGCTGAGGCTCAGTAACTTAGCTAAACCAGTTCTGTTTTTCCCGAAACATGAACAGCTAGGATGTTTATTGTAGCTCGATCTACCATTGTACTACACACAGACGCAGAAAACAGGTAGGGTCAGGGTCAGGGTCAGGGCAGTGGCCAAGTTATAATGTTCACAGCAACACCCATCAGGCAACAGACACTTATTGCACATGGCAGCGGTCAGCTTGTAGTTGTTTCTGTGGTGCTGAGACGGACAAGCAGCCCTCAACAGATGCGGCAGTCATGATTATGTGTGTCGTCCCATTGGTTAGAGTCTCAAAAGAGTGCAGAGGTCTCACAATTCATTCACATCTTTTTGATTTTTAAGTGATTTTTTTTTTACACGTACAAGGTGTTTTATTTTCATTTCACTTCATCAGTTTGGACTATATTGTTAAGTAACTTACATAAAATCAAAATGAAAATCTGTTTTAATTCGAGATTACAATGTGACAAAACAGGAGGATGAATCCTTTCTCAAGGCACTGTAATAACAGTTTTATTCTTCCATCTTGTAGATAGTGGTCTGACATTGCTTTCTTTACATTTACTTTGCTGCTTATTCTCAAAACAAACTTTTTATGTGTACTCCATAATCAATATGGAAAAGTGTCTCATGTCAAACCACAAAAAAAAAAAATCAACAGAAAGATGAAACATTACCATAAAGTGAAAAAAATCTAATACATTGATTGTAATGGCATGATGAAGAAGAAGAAGAAGACGAAGATAAAATTCAGGTAAAGAGCAAAAACTTATTGGAAAAGTAAGTCAAAAAGCACAAATGTCAAAGTGATTTTCTGCTGTGTGAATTTCTCTACTTGCTACAGTAATTAAAGTTTATTTTTTATCAATCTTATAAGAATTTCTTGCCCGTGGCAACTTAAAATCTGTTTAACTTGGATGATTTTAGAAACAAAAAATGAGGCACAGCTTTCGAGAACATGTCGACAGTATTGTGTGGTGATAAGTCTGCTTACCAACTTGACCCTCTTTTGTGATATGACTTTGCTAATCTATACTAATAAAAGGCAAAGCCCTCACTCACTCACTCACTGACTCCTCACTAATTCTCCAACTTCCCGTGTAGGTAGAAGGCTGAAATTTGGCAGGCTTACTCCTTACAGCTAACTTACAAAAGTTGGGCAGGTTTCATTTCGAAATTCTACGCCTAATGGTCATAACTGGAAGGTATTTTTCTCCATTAACTGTAATGGAGTTGAGCTGGAATGACGTGGGGGCGGAGTTTCATGTGACATCATCACGCCTCCCACGTAATCACGTGAACTGACTGTCAACGCAGTACGTAGAAAACCAGGAAGACCTCCAAAAAGCGCTTAAGAAAACATGCTTTATATAATTGAGAAGGCAGCGAAAAACAATAAGAAGCGAGCGAGTGACATATACAACCATATTCATGAGTCCTGCTACCTCGGAAAGAAAGCAAGGTGTAAACCTAAACTTTAAATTAAGTTCATAGGCTACCGCTGGGATTTCACATGCCCACGGGAATGCGGGATACAAGTTTAATGAGAGGACGCAGGATATAAACGAGAGTTTTGATCACTTTGTAACTAAGTTAAAATTGTAGGTGAAGGGGTGTGCTTATGCAAATTCCGAGAGACTGTGTTTGTGGGGGATTGACAGTTATATGGGTGGGGAGTCACGCATCATCTCCTCCCATTCATCTAATTTCGCTCTGAGCTGAGCTCCGCAGCTAACGCCGTCTTCCGAAGCAACTTCGTCACACTGCCACCAAATACTCACAGAAAAATCCACAAGTTAATACACACGCTATCTCTCGAGTTTCTCCACACTGAATCCTCCAGGCACTACTTACAAAAGGTCACATTGACAATCGTGTTACGTTATTTTTAAAATCTTTCCTTTTCTTAGCACAAGCACAGCTGAGAAGCTTCGATGCATGTGCTCCATAACGCGTTAAAAAATAATGCATTTAATCACACTTTGCATTACAAGCAAAGGGGAGCTTTTGTCAATGCATCATTTCCTGGTACACCGATTACATTGATCAGCGCATCCCGATTCATTTTACCCTCGCACCACCTTAGTTTGAGAAGAAGTATGAAAAAATATGAGGTTAACACAGAAAAACAGATCACCAATTGAAGCTTTATGAATAATCGATTCGCCATCAATAATTGTTTTGGTAAAGCCATCCTCCATCCATTTTATAATTTTTCCGCCAATAGCCATGATTAAATGAACGGTAAATAAAGTAAGAGCAAAGCGAGGGTGACTTATTTAGGCAGGCATATATACGACAGGAACACTCATGACAATTACAATCATGTTACATTATTATTAAAATGTTTCCTTTTCTTTTTCATTACTTCTTTAACACACTACTTCTCGCTGCGAGTAGCGCGGGTATTTTGCTATATCTATACTAATAAAAGGCAAAGCCCTCACTCACTCACTCACTCACTCACTCACTGACTCATCACTAATTCTCCAACTTCCCGTGTGGGTGGAAGGCTGAAATTTGGCAGGTTGATTCCTTACAGCTTCCTTACAAAAGTTGGGCAGGTTTTATATCGAAATTCTACGCGTAATGGTCATAACTGGAAGCAGTTTTTCTCCATTTACTGTAATGGAGATGAGCTTCAACGCCGTGGGGGCGGAGTTTCGTGTGACATCATCACGCCTCCCACGTAATCACGCAGTACATAGAAAACCAGGAAGACCTCAAAAAAGCGCTGAAGAAAACATGCATTATATAATTGAGAAGGCAGCGAAACAATAAGAAGCGAGTTCTGCTACTTCGGAAACAAAGCACGATGTAAACCTACACTTTAAATTAAGTTCATAGACAGGCTGCCGCTGGCGTTTGTAATTTAGTGCCTGCCCATATAAGGCCATCCGCAATCCAATAGCAAACTGCCACGGGTAAATATTCACGGGTGAAGGACTGTGCTTATGGAGAGGAAGATGAGATGGTCAGGGTGGTGTTTGACACAAACTCAGCGAAACTGCCAGAGAAAGTTTTAAGTGCCAGGACTAAGGTAACATTAAATAAAGCTATGGACATAGCACGAGATGGCACCAGCACAGCTGGGAACCTTCGATGCAAGTACACCGAGTGGCTCACGTGAACTGATGCAGTGCACAGATAAAAGCAACAGTTCCAAAGAGCTGAACAAAACCGAATTACACAATTGAAAAGGCAGCAAAAATAATGAAGCGTCTGATAAGCATATTCATAAATGCAGCTACTGTGGAAACAAAGCACACGGTGGAAAAGTCAATGTCCCGCTAAAGGAAGACAGTGTAAAAAAAAAACCGTGCATGCAGTTTGTCACATCACAGATAAAAAGGAAGACGAGCTGTTTATTGATGCAGTAAGGAACTAATCGATGAATGAAACCTCTTATCTTTACAACGATTGACAAACACGGAATGTAACTTGAACACATCGTACAAATACGAGCCTGATTGAAAGAAATAATGATAATCAAATCCTTGATGACAGCAACATTCAATAACACTCACAAAACAATTACTGTATATTGACAATCATGTTACGTTATTTTTAAATTGTTCCCTTTTCTTTTTCATAACTTCTACTTCTCCACTGCGATACACGGGTATATATATAAATGTATATCTATAGCCCGATCTACAATACATACTTTAGCATAGACAAGCGGTGGCGCAATTGTAGAGTCTTAGCCTCTAACTTCGAGGTTCGATTCGAGAGGGATGTACTGACTATGTACTGCGCTACCCGATTCATTTTACCTTCCCATCTCCTTGGTTTGGGGCGTATGAAAAAATATTAGGTTAACGCAGAATCATGTTACGTTATTTTTAAAATTTTCCCTTTCTTAGCACAAGCACAGTTGAGAAGCTTCGATGCATGTACTCCATAACGCGTTAAAAAATAACGCATTTAATCACACTTTCAATTCCAAGCAAGCGGGAACTTTTGTCAATGCATGATTTCCTGGTACATCCATTACACTGATGCACACATCACAGCTACAAAAATGTTAGAGTCGGAATAAAGCGCGTTCCTACGACTGATCATTTCGACTACCCGAGAAGCCTTGATAAAAGCATGGTTTTGTGCACACTGAAAAGCAAGCAAAATTAGATGCATTACAGAAAGCGGACTTTGTGGCTCTTACTGGGGATCATTGGACTTCCGTGACCGTTAGTAATTCTAAATACATCTAATTACAAAATGTTCAATGATCACACTGTTTTAGCCTAATGTACAAAATAATTTTGGCTAATGTTACTCAGAGTTTAAAGAGTAAGCTGGTCAAATTACCTTTTATGTTTCTGATTTATTTTTTAAGAAGAAAAACTGCACTTTATGGTGAAATTTTGGTTATTATTATTTAAAGACAATACTATTCTGAAAATGTACTTAAAGTACTTAAACTACCACTTTATTTTTAAGTCTGCCCAATTTTAACCAGGGATGATATTTTTGTTTCTGTTTTGAATTCAAATGCAGTTTAAAAGCTTTTTTCAGAAATTAAAACAGCTTCAGTTTACAATATTCATGTCCATGTCTATTATTTGATTCTGTAAGCCCACTAAAACCGTTTTAAATAAAAAAAAAAAAACATTTGCGATTTGGGGCAAATTTACGTGTGATTACATACGATTAATCAAGATTAATTCTTACACAGCCTCTAATTAATTGGATTAATTTTTTAATCGAGTCCCACCTAATATATATATGTAGATATATATATGTAGATTTGTATATATATGTGTATATACAGTATATATGTAGATATGTATATGTTGTATATACAGTATGTATATATGTGTGTGTATATATATACAGTATGTTTATATGTATATATATGTTTATATATGTGTGTGTGTGTGTGTATATATATATATATATATATATATATATATATATATATATGCCAGCAACACTCATGACAATTACAAAACAATTACATTGTCAATCATGTTACGTTATTATTAAAATGTTTCCTTTTCTTTTTACTTCTCGCTGCCAATCGCAGCTATTTTGCTATATATATATATATATATATATATATATATATATATATATATATATAATAGATAGATATGACAACAACACTCATATCAATGACAAAACAATTACATTAACAATCATCTTACGTTATTTTTAAAATGTTTGCTTTTCTTTTTCATAACTTCTTTAACACACTACTTCTCACTCTTGAGCCTTGGTATTCTGCTATATATATATATATATATATATATATATATATATAATGTAGATAGGGGTGTGTGTGTGTGTTTATATATATATATATATACACATACATATACAGTACTTGTGTGTATGTTTGTATGTGTCTATATGTGTGTGTATAGCTTTGGTCACTGAGTGCAAGGGAAAAATAATAAAATATAGTGTATAAGTTATTAAACAGTAAAACATTAACGTTTTAAGAAGTACAGGTACATTGAGCACTACTGGAGTGGTTGCGGTAAACTACATTTTAAAGACTGTGTAACACAACAGGTAAGTAACTAACAGCAGCTAAAATGTATATGGATCATCTCTCTGTAGTAGATCCCTTTTGAAAGGCGCTACACGACGGCTGTGGTATAGAAATTACATTTTCTATGTGAACGTCCAAATTTGTGCCTCTGGTAATGTGCCTTACCAGCATTTAAAGAAAATTAGTTTTGTGTCCTCTGCAGTGTTAAGAGAAAGGCTTTGGTTTGGGATAAAAGGAAAAAGGTGTAAAGAAAGGAAAGTTGCCTTTTTCTTTTATATAGTATAGAGAGATGTGTTCGCTGACGTTATGATTGCCTTTTGGGGACAGTCGCGGTGGGTCTTGTGTAGACTGGTGAGATGTCCCCGCCATTAATCGGCTGTGAAGGCACTGTCAGTCCTCCACTCGTGTGCGTGTTTTCATAATCCAAGGTGAGGACCTCATAATCGTATACGTGCAAAAGAAAGTGTGAATCGCCTTAATATTATTTTTCCGTGGTGTAGAAAAAGGGGTCCCGTGTTTGCACTTGTCTGGGCTATAGCGCAGGGGAGGATGAAAAAAATTAAAAGTGCTCACTTTGACTTAAGGCAGAAGCGCTGCTCGACTTTTGCTGGGCAGGAGACCACAGTTTTTGCAGACACGTTCATGATATCAAAAGTCTCAGCGCTCTTTGGAGGTCATTAATATATTATATACTAGCAGAATACCCGCGCTTCGCAGCGGAGAAGTAGTGTGTTAAAGAAGTTATGAAAAAGAAAAGCAAACATTTTAAAAATAACGTAAGATGATTGTTAATGTAATTGTTTTGTCATTGATATGAGTGTTGTTGTCATATCTATCTATTTATATATATATATATATATATATATATATATATATATATATATATATATATATATAGCAAAATAGCTGCGATTGGCAGCGAGAAGTAAAAAGAAAAGGAAACATTTTAATAATAACGTAACATGATTGACAATGTAATTGTTTTGTAATTGTCATGAGTGTTGCTGGCATATATATATATATATATATATATATACACACACACAGGCACATATATAAACATATATATATACAGTTATATATATATACATATACACACATACATATATATACATATACATATATATACACATACTGTATACAGTATATACACACACATATATACATACTGTATATACAACATATACATATCTACATATATACTGTATATACACATATATATACAAATCTACATATATATATCTACATATATATATTAGGTGGGACTCGATTAAAAAATTAATCCAATTAATTAGAGGCTGTGTAAGAATTAATCTTGATTAATCGTATGTAATCGACACGAAATTTGCCCCAAATCGCAAATGTTTTTTTTTTTTATTTAAAACGGTTTTAGTGGGCGACAGAATCAAATAATAGACATGGACATAAATATTGTAAACTGAAGCTGTTTTAATTTCTGAAAAAAAGCTTTAAACTGCATTTGAATTCAAAACAGAAACAAAAATATCATCCCTGGTTAAAATTGGGCAGACTTAAAAATAAAGTGGTAGTTTAAGTACTTTAAGTACATTTTCAGAATAGTATTGTCTTTAAATAATAATAACCAAAATTTCACCATAAAGTGCAGTTTTTCTTCTTAAAAAAATAAGTCAGAAACATAAAAGGTAATTTGACCAGCTTACTCTTTAAACTCTGAGTAACATTAGCCAAAATTATTTTGTACATTAGGCTAAAACAGTGTGATCATTGAACATTTTGTAATTAGATGTATTTAGAATTACTAACGGTCACGGAAGTCCAATGATCCCCAGTAAGAGCCACAAAGTCCGCTTTCTGTAATGCATCTAATTTTGCTTGCTTTTCAGTGTGCACAAAACCATGCTTTTATCAAGGCTTCGCGGGTAGTCGAAATGATCAGTCGTAGGAACGCGCTTTATTCCGACTCTAACATTTTTGTAGCTGTGATGTGTGCATCAGTGTAATGGATGTACCAGGAAATCATGCATTGACAAAAGTTCCCGCTTGCTTGGAATTGAAAGTGTGATTAAATGCGCTATTTTTAACGCTATGGAGTACATGCATCGAAGCTTCTCAACTGTGCTTGTGCTAAGAAAGGGAAAATTTTAAAAATAACGTAACATGATTCTGCGTTAACCTAATATTTTTCATACGCCCCAAACCAAGGAGATGGGAAGGTAAAATGAATCGGTAGCGCGGCACATAGTCAGTACATCCCCTCTCGGGAAATCGAACCTCGAATGTTAGAGGCTAAAGACTCTACAATTGCGCCACCGCTTGTCTATGCTAAAGTATGTATTGTAGATCGGGCTATAGATATACATTTATATATATACCCGTATCGCAGTGGAGAAGTAGAAGTTATGAAAAGAAAAGGGAACATTTTAAAAATAACGTAACATGATTGTCAATATACAGTAATTGTTTTGTGAGTGTTATTGAATGTTGCTGTCATCAAGGATTTGATTATCATTATTTCTTTCAATCAGGCTCGTATTTGTACGATGTGTTCAAGTTACATTCCGTGTTTGTCAATCGCTGTAAAGATAAGAGGTTTCATTCATCGATTAGTTCCTTACTGCATCAATAAACAGCTCGCCTTCCTTTTTATCTGTGATGTGACAAACTGCATGCACGGGTTTTTTTTACACTGTCTTCCTTTAGCGGACATTGACTTTTTCCACCGTGTGCTTTGTTTCCACAGTAGCTGCATTTA